>NC_053023.1:425920392-425979469 GCF_003073215.2 Triticum urartu | reverse complement strand
TATTTGGTAAGAGGGCTCGGATTCCCAATTCATGCGTTTCTCCAGGGGCTTCTGGAGTTCTACGGCCTCCAATTGCACAACCTTACGCCTGCCTCCCTGCTGCATATCGCGGGATTCGTAGCCCTTTGCGAGTTGTTTTTGGGTTGTGAGGCTCATTTCGCTCTGTGGAAGAAGCCGTTCTGCCTTGTGCCCCGTTCTAAGAAGGGATCAATATATCAAGTGGGCGGAGCCGAAGTGTGGCATATTGCCGGGACCGGATACCTGTCCGGGACCCTGAAGAAGACGTCCGAAGACTGGCCTTTAGAATGGTTCTATATAGAAGATGTCCCCCTCCCGGACCCTATTTGGATCGGCCTTCCGGAGTTCGACAACGCCCCTTTGAAGAAGCGCCGGAGCTGGCGTCCATGGAGCTCCCTGGAGGAAGATGACAGGGACATTCTTTACCTGATGAGCCGGATAAGTTTTTTAGCTCGATCCGGATTGACCATGATCGAGGTCATGGCCACATGCATCATGCGGAGGATGCAGCCGCTTCAGTATAGAGGCCACCCCATGTGGGATTTCAACGGGGAGGATGACGCCACCCGCCACGGCCGCAAAGGGCCGGGATCAGCTGCCGATCTAATAAAGATCTTATCCACTTTGTACAAGGGAGAAGAGGAGGAATTCCTTCGTGTCAACCCGCAGGGCAGATTTTCTATGTACAATCCTCTAGGCTGGGTAAGCGGAGACTTTTTATTGCCCATCCATTTCGTATTCCCGTAGTTAGGTATTTATTCTAGCGATTTTATCGCAGGAGCTGCGCCAGGCAGCAAAGGAGATAAACAACCCTCCTCCGCAACCCGAGGACCCCGGACGGTCCCTTGACCCGGCCTCCCAGGAGGATCCAGACATATCTGTGGAGCTGATCGACGGGGTATTTTACCAATGGAGTAATGACAACGCCTTGGTAGGCATTACGGCCGATTACCCTGGGCTAGTTCCAGCCTCACAGGTGACTGAGACCGAAGTCCCAGCACATAAAAAGGGATCCGTCCTTGCGCTTTTTAATTGCCGTATAACAGCCGTGTTTTGCAGGGAAGGTCCTCAGGACAGAAGGTCAAGCCTGTGGCAACTAGCCAACAAGGGCCGCAAGGCCAGGCAGGCTGAAAAGATCTGCAGTCCGGATTGAGGCACCGGCGCAGCGGTACGGCGCGCCGTCTTTATTGCAAGACATTATTTGCGGAGGCATATTAACGCCCAAGCCTTCTTTTCAGGGAAAAGAGAGCTCACCGGACTATACCCAGAGAGACTACCAATCGCGCTTCCACAAGCCAGGCTCCAAGGCTGGATTCAGAGGCGGGAACGAATACAAGGCGTGCGTCGGGTGCTCCTCCGACAGAGGATGTGGATAAACTATCCGCCACTCATTCCGAGGTGGAAAGTGGCATGAACCACAAGCGTCGCCGGACTATTCTTTGTGACGCTTGTTTCTCCCAAGAGGCATTGAATGCCTTCAACTCAGGAGACGCGCATCTCCGTGCCGCTCAAAATGGTCTAGCCAGAGCCACGGAGCAGTATGTAAAAGACATACGGGTGAGAAAATTTGATGATTATATATATCAATAGCCCCTGAGACTTGAAACAGTTAGGATAACTGATTCAAGGATCATTTATTATGCAGGTTCTTACAAAAAAGAATACTCGACTGTCCCAGGAGCTGGAAGAGTGCAAAGCCCAACTGCAGGCCGCACTAGCCGCAGCGGGGGAGCCCAAAAAGACCCCCTCTGGTAACATATCCTTCGAATGATAAGTATCGTATTAGAGTGCGGCGTATATGCAGATCTGACGATAAAATTCCAGATGACGCTGGAGTAAATCCGGATAAGCAACAGCTCATACGCCAGCTGAAGGCCGGTGAGAGCGTGCTGACGAGGGTGAGGCAGGAGAAGAATGATCTCCAAGATGCCAACACCAAGCTGGGCGTGGAACTAAAAGATGTCCGTGCCCAACTGTCGGACTCTGTTAAGGAGAATCGGCGGCTTCGACGCGGCATATTTAGTAAGTGCTTGAACGAACTTTGAAAAAAGAGTTCGGCGAGGAAGCTGGCTGACAGAGTTATGTTTGTAGGTATGCTTACAGGTCGTCCTGCCAAAGAGATGCCTGGTTCGATGGGTGATCTTCTTCCCGAGCTCTCGCAGTTGCACGAACAAGTTCGGCAGGTGATGCAAGGCATCGCCCAAGCCTTGTGGCCGTCCGTCTCCATACCCGAAGGCCTTGGAGAGCTTGCAGAAAGGCTGAAGGGAGCACGGCGGCGCTTTCGATTATGGAAGATATCGGCCTGCCGTCAGGGTGCCAGGGAAGCCTGGGCAATGGTGAAGGCACGGTACACGAAGGCTGACCCGAACCACATGGCCGAAGTCGGACCTGTGGGGCCTGATGGCAAGGAGATCCCTATTAGTTTAGTGTATGGCCAAGTAGAATTGGCCGCAAAGTATTCCCAACAGGACTGTAGACTAGACAACCTATTGGATGGCATTGAAGAGGAATTCAACCAGTCAAATTGACTATGTAATTTTAAAGTGACATGTATGATGCCTTCTAGCCGGATTGTAGATCATTTGTCGTGGCGGACCTTTTCGCTTCAACCTCGGGACCCGACAGTCCGGAGTGTATCCGAATACCCTCTCGGTTATGTAAGAACCGGGGCATGCGGAGACAGGCGTAGGGGTCATTAGTGCTTTATCAGACAAGTGCCCAACTAGTTATGTTATATTACATGGGTAGTAAGAAACATCTTCCAGAGAGAATAGTTCCGTTAAGGGTTCCTTTCCCTGGGTAGCATGCCCTAAAGTGCATGTCCGGACTACGACAGAAGCGCAGAAAAAACATCTGGGGGCAGATATGGATAATAAATAAAAGTCATCTTTTGTTCACCGACCGAATATTCTCTTAAGAACGCTAGCTTTCGGCTTCACCCAGTCTGAGGTACACGTCCGGCTGACCCGGCGTAACAATCGCAGAGGTGCTCCCCTTATGCCCTAGCCGAATTAACGGGAACGTTAGGGCATAAATACAAGAGCCAGGCAACACAGCTTGGCCAAAACTTAAGTCATATCGATGCATATAATGGTGAAAAAAGGTACATGCGGAAGTATAACGCATGTGTTGGGCGTGATGCCCAGGTGAATAATCTAAGCTTCTGTAAAAGAAGCCCCCAAGTGTATAGAGTGCGGCTAGCACATCTGTAATGTACAAGTGAGGCACAAGGTGACCCTTGAAGTCCTAGAAAAATAAAAGAAAGAAAGGGAAACAAGACAGATGATGCATATGCAGAAAATGGACAAAGGGAGGGGACTAACATAAAGTCTGGTGCTAGGTGTAGAATCTTCGGAGCCTGGCCGCGTTCCATGGGTTCGGCTCGAGTCGACTAGTCGATGCATCCCGCAGCCGGTACGCTCCGCCGGTCAGAACTTGGCCGATGATGAAGGGACCTTCCCATTTGGGCTCTAGCTTGTTCTTTTTCTTATCCGGCAGCCGGAGAACTAGTTCGCCAACGTTATAAGTTTTGGCCCGTACTTCTCTGCTTTGGTATCTGCGAGCCTGTTGCTGGTAAAATGCGGAACGGGCTTTGGCTACGTCGCGCTCTTCCTCCAAGGTGTCCAGACTGTCCTACCGATCGAGCTCGGCTTCTCTTTCTTCGTACATGCACACTCGAGGTGAGTCATGAATTATATCACAGGGCAGGACTGCCTCTGCGCCGTACACCATGAAAAACGGTGTGTATCCGGTACTACGATTCGGCGTGGTCCGCAGCCCCCAGAGTACGGAGTCGAGCTCCTCTACCCAATGCGTGTCAGACTCTATTAAGGAGCGCACTAATCTGGGTTTAATGCCGCTCATTATAAGACCATTTGCTCGTTTGACTTGACCGTTGGTTTGTGGGTGATAGACTGAAGCATAATCGAGCTTGATGCCCATTTTGCTGCACCAGAGTTTTACCTCGTCAGCCGTGAAGTTCGTGCCGTTATCAGTGATGATGCTGTTGGGGACGCCGTAATGGTGTACAACCCCGGATATGAAATCTATCACCGATCCAGATTCGGCTGTTTTAACCAGTTTGGCTTCTATCCATTTGGTGAATTTATCCACCATGACCAATAAGTACTTTTTCTTATGGGTTCCCCCTTTAAGGGGTCCAACCATGTCAAGCCCCCAGACCGCGAAGGGCCATGTAATGGGGATTGTTCGGAGGGCGGTGGGCGGCATGTGGCTTTGATTTGCAAAGAGCTGGCAACCGGCGCAACGTTGGACCAAGTCATGTGCGTCTGCCCGGGCCGTTGGCCAATAGAATCCTGTGCGGAAGGCCTTGCTTACAAGAACCCGGGCTGCGGCGTGATGACCGCCGATTCTGGCATGAATTTCTGCCAAAAGGTTCCACCCTTCCTCTTCGGAGATGCACCGTTGAAGGACTCCGGTAGCGCTTTTTTTGTACAATTCTCCCTCGTGGACCCTGTAGGCCTTGGATCGCCGCACTATGCAGTGTGCCTCGTTTTGGTCCTCCGGAAGTTCTTGTCTAGTTAAGTAGGCCAGGAATGGTTCTGTCCACGGGGCAACAATGGCCATTATTTCATGGGCTGATTGTGTTATTTCGGGGGCAGAGCCTCCGATTGTGTTAGAGAGTTCGGTTTCGGGTATTTTGGCCGGGTCCGGACTGTTGTTACCGGTGTCCCCTTCCCATGCTATGGATGGCTTGAAGAGTCGTTCCAGAAATATGTTGGGAGGTACCACGTCGCGTTTTGCGCCGATGCGGGCGAGGATATCGGCCGCCTGATTGTTTTCCCAAGCCACATGGTGAAATTCGAGCCCCTCGAACCGAGCTGACATTTTTAGGATGGCATTGCGATAAGCTGCCATTTTCAGATCCTTGGCGTTGAAGTCTCCATTTATTTGGGATATCGCGAGGTTCGAATCCCCGCGCACCTCTAGGCGTTGAATGCCCATGGATACTGCCATCCGGAGACCATGTAGAAGGGCCTCATATTCGGCTGCGTTGTTGGAGTCCGTATACATTATCTGTAATGCGTATTGAACGGTATCTCCTGTTGGGGACGTCAAAACGACGCTAGCCCCCAGACCGGCCAACATTTTGGAGCCGTCGAAGTGCATGATCCAGTTTGAATATGTGCCGTACTCTTTAGGGAGTTCGGCTTCCGTCCATTCAGCGACGAAGTCAGCCAAAACTTGCGACTTAATAGCTCGCTGTGGCTTATAAGTTATGTCAAACGGGAGGAGCTCAATGGCCCATTTGGCAGTCCGGCCCGTCGCGTCGTGGTTTTTTATAATATCGTTAAGTGGTACTTCCAAGGCTACCGTTATCGAACACTCTTGAAAGTAGTGTCGCAGCTTCCGGGATGCCATAAATACTGCGTACGCTATCTTTTGATAATGCGGGTACCGTGATTTGCATGGAGTAAGGACAGTGGACACATAGTAAACCGGCTTTTGAAGGGGGAATTTGTGTCCGTCCACTTCTCGCTCGACGACGAGCACTGCGCTTACTACTTGATGAGTTGCCGCAATGTATAATAGCATTGGTTCGCCAATGTTTGGCGTGGCCAGGACTGGGTTTGTTGCCAATATGGCTTTTATTTCGTTGAGTCCGATCGTGGCGGCGTCCGTCCACTCGAAGTGTTCGGTGCGCCGGAGGAGGCGATAAAGGGGTAATGCCTTTTCCCCCAAGCGGGAGATAAAGCGGCTTAGAGCCGCCACGCATCCAGTCAATTTTTGTATTTGTTTGAGGTATGTTGGGGTAGCCAACTGTGACAACGCTCGGATTTTGGCAGGATTAGCTTTGATGCCTCTACTAGAGACGATGAATCCTAGGAGCTTTCCGGCTGGTATGCCGAAAACGCATTTTTCCGGATTGAGCTTGATGTCATATGTTCGGAGTATGTCGAATGTGACCCTCAAGTCATCTACTAGAGTTTCGACATGCTTGGTTTTAATGACCACGTCATCCACGTATGCCTCCACTGTTTTGCCGATCTGGTTTGCCAGACATGTCTGAATTATGCGCTGATATGTTGCGCCAGCGTTTTTTAGCCCGAAGGGCATTGTGTTGAAGCAGAATGGGCCGTATGGTGTGATGAATGCCGTTGTGGCTTGGTCTGGCTCTGCCATTTTGATTTGATGGTAGCCGGAGTATGCGTCGAGGAAACACAGTGAATCATGTCCTGCGGTAGCATCGATGATTTGATCGATGCGGGGGAGGGGGAAGGGATCCTTTGGGCAGGCCTTGTTGAGGTCCTTAAAATCGACGCACAAGCGCCAGGATTTGTCCTTCTTTGGTACCATCACCAGGTTTGCTAGCCAGTCCGGATGTTTTATGTCTCTGATGAATCCGGCCTCCAATAGCTTGGCTAGTTCCTCTCCCATGGCTTGTCTTTTAGGCTCGGAGAAACGTCGAAGAGCCTGCTTGACTGGCTTGAATCCTTTTAGGATATTTAGGTTGTGTTCGGCCAGCCTGCGTGGGATTCCTGGCATGTCTGAAGGGTGCCAGGCAAAAATGTCCCAGTTCTCGCGTAGGAACTCTCGCAGTGCGGCGTCGACATCAAGGTTTAATTGTGCCCCGATGGAAGCTATTTTTGTTGGGTCTGTTGGATGGACTTGGAAATTGACTATTTCGTTTGCCGGTTTAAAGGTGGTGGACTTGGATCTTTTATCGAGTATCACATCATCCCTATTCACCGTGGAGCGCAACGCAGTTAGTTCTTCGGCCGCTAGGGCCTCGGATAGTGCCTCAAGGGCCAGTGCAGCTGTCTTATTTTCGGCGCGGAGTGCTATGTCCGGATCACTAACAAGAGTGATGATTCCGTTGGGCCCGGGCATTTTGAGCTTCATGTACCCGTAGTGGGGTATGGCTTGGAAGATTGTAAACGCCTCCCGCCCTAATAGAGCGTGGTATCCGCTGCTGAACGGGGCCACTTGGAATGTAATTTCTTCGGACCTGTAATTATCCGGCGTGCCGAATACCACGTCTAGTGTGATTTTTCCAGCACAGCGTGCTTCCCGGCTGGGGATGATTCCTCTAAAGGTTGTGTTGCTTTGCTCAATGCGGCTCCAGTCTATTTCCATCTTTTGAAGAGTTTCCTCATAGATGAGGTTTAATCCGCTGCCGCCATCCATGAGTACCTTGGTGAGTCGAAAGCCGTCCACGATTGGACTGAGGACCAGTGCGGCTGGTGCTCGGGCTGTTCAGAATTTGGGTTCGTCACTGGCATTGAAGGTAATAGCTGTGTCACTCCAAGGATTTATTTCTGCTATGTAGCAGATTTCCGCCATGCTGCGGAGTGCTCGCTTGCGTCTATTATTTGATGCGAAGGTCTCGAAGACCGTTAACACTGTATTGTTGTCCGCGGGATGGTGCTCTGTGGTTTTTGGGAGGAGTAGATCCTCACCACTTTTGGCCACCTGCCGGAGTATCCAACATGCTCTAAGGTTGTGCGTTGGTATTGCGTCCGCTGTACTATGAATTTTGCAGGGTCCGTTGAGCCATCCCTCCAGTACGGTTCCTTGCCCCGTTGAGGGCTTTTGCTTTTTGGTAGTTAACCCAGGTGTATTGTGATAATGCACCCTTTTATTTCGGACCGGGTTTGTATTCAGGGCCGGATTATCCCAAAATTTTATTTCGGTTTTCCAGGCGCTTTCCATCGCACAGTACTTTCGTACTATGGACACCAAGTCGGCAAAGCGTGTAATTTCGCGGCGACTTATGGCATTGAGGATTCCCTTGTCCGTGCAATTATTGCAAAAGAATGAAATTGCGTCTTCCTCGCGGCAGTCCTTTATCCTGTTCATGACTAGGAGGAATCTGGCCCAGTAATGGTGTACTGTTTCTTCGGGCTCTTGCCTAATTTGGGATAGATCGCGTATATTTGGGTGGGTGGGTGGAATTGAATATGAATCCTCGCCCGATCGAAGACTCAGTGGCCAAGGAGTTTCCGAACTCGAAAGTTTGGATTCTTGGGTGTTTTCTGATAAATCTAGCCCACTGCCTGATTCTAGGTTCATGCCTTGAGTGACGTCCTCCCCTCCGCGGGTATCCGGCTTGGAGGGATCGGGAATTCGGACATATCTAGTCCTTAGGATAGATGAAGGGTTGCTGCATTGTTCCTCCACCACTGCAACGTGATGGGTGACCTGGGGAGAGTTAATCTCTCTCAGATCGAGTTTAGGCCCAATCTGATCATAGTCTGTAGCGACTCCCAGGGTGGCGATGTGATCCAAGAGCTCGTTCAGGGAAGAGAGCTCCATTGGATCTAACTGCTCGGTGAGTTCCGAGTTGACTTGAAGATTGCTTTCGATGACCCGAGAAGTCATCGTCGGCGCAGCGGCCGAACAGGCAGTCATAAGAAAACCACCTAGCCGGAGAGTTTGGCCGATAGCCAAAGCTCCCTCAGTGATAGTGCCGTATTTAAAGACGAGATGAGGCATCCTTCCTGGTGGCGACGGCACAGCGGAACTCTCAATGAAAGCACCAATGTCGGTGTCAAAACCGGCGGATCTCGGGTAGGGGGTCCCAAACTGTGCGTCTAGGCCGGATGGTAACAGGAGGCAAGGGACACGATGTTTTACCCAGGTTCGGGCCCTCTTGATGGAGGTAAAACCCTACGTCCTACTTGATTAATATTGATGATATGGGTAGTACAAGAGTAGATCTACCACGAGATTGGAGAGGCTAAACCCTAGAAGCTAGCCTATGGTATGATTGTATGTTGTGATTGTTGTCCTACGGACTAAAACCCTTCGGTTTATATAGACACCGGAGAGGGTTAGGGTTACACAAGGTCGGTTACAAAGGAGGAGATATCCATATACGTATTGCCTAGCTTGCCTTCCACGCCAAGTAGAGTCCCATTCGGACACGAGACGAAGTCTTCAATCTTGTATCTTCATAGTCTAACAGTCCGGCCAATGGAGATAGTCCGGCTGTCCGGAGACCCCCTAATCCAGGACTCCCTCAGTTGTCGTGGTAATAATTTTGGAAATTGTCGCTGTGGCAACAATTTTGTTCTCCTATGCTTGATGAAGCTCCGGGACTCCGTGTATCCTGTAGGCTATCTCTATATCTATTACATTAAAGTGGCAATCTTGTGGCTCCAGCCATCATGACGTGACACGCAAGCCACTTAACGTTATAACATATAACCATCTCATACATAAACTCATTATCATGACGAAGGCTATACCACATCATATGCAAACCTACAAAACCAAGTTAGACATCCTCTAATTGGTTTGGCAAATTTTAGTTGCGTGGCTTCTAGGGTTTCTAGATAACACTAGCTACTTACGTCCACCATCATGGCGATAATTCTTGCTGCTAGATTAACTTTCGGGGTGTGTGAGGGAAGAGACTTAAATTAGAAATCTCTAGCCCCACACTAAACTTCTTCAATACGCGTGACCCCCTAGAAGATCGAACATCTTTATTGCCCTCTTTTGTTTGTAACAGTTCACTATTCTTGACTATGATGAAGCCCAAAGAACTATTAGAAGATCATCGACAGCCAGAGCCGATCGATTGTCAGAACTTTGTGAAAAGCTACATCATGCTGGTAATGAACTAAACCGAAGTAACACTTGAGGGAATCATAGAAAGAACTTCACACACTCACATCCACATGTGATCTAGATCAAAACCTGCATCTACTCATAGAACCGTTCATGATGCCACTGTTGGGAAACATAGTAGAAAAAATCGCCCTACGATCACCAAAGAACAATATGAAGTTGCATTAACAGTTTGGATTCAATCATTACCGACTTCGAGTTACAGCCAAAGAAGAAGAGTTGGTGTAGATTGTATTTGGAGTCCCTCGAACCATAGATGAACGATCCCATGAACAGCCCACGAACAACCCCTCGAACAGAAGAGCGAAAGCACGGTCTCTCTACGAGTTGCAAGCCTACGGTCTTCACGATCCGGCAATGCTTCATCGTCTAGAGCTAATCGTTGCGGGGGAATTAGGAGGAGATTAGAACCACACTAGGCTTCTAATATGAGGATTATAGGATCTAGGTCAAGCTCTAATTCATCAACTAGGACCAACTAGAACTAGAACTAGAGAACTAGAGGAGGCTCCAAAACCTGTGTGTAAAAGAGCACCAAATCCTCTAGTATATATAGGTTAGGAAGAGGGGAGGGGCCGCCACAAGGGGGGAAGGTTTCCCTTCCCCCTTGCAACGTCCAAGGAGGGGGAACCTGTCGGTGGAAACAACACCTATGGGATCACTAGGATCCCTTCTACGGTTGGCGGGCGTGGGGTTGTGCAAAGAGCAGGTCTCGCGGTCAGCACAAGGATCGCTTACCCAGGTCCGGGCCGCGGGGACGCATAATACCCTGGTCCTGCTTTGATGTATATTTGAGTGTTCTTGAGTTCTTGAACTAGCTACAGTGTGTGTCTAGTTCCAAAGATCCGACTGCCCCTCCAGTACGCCTTGGGCCTCCTTTTATAGCCAAAAAGGGGTCGCCACAGTGGCACACAGGAGGTGGAAAGGTGTATAGTCGCTGAGTCTATCCTCTGGCACCGTCGGACAAACGCATTTAATGCGCTACCGACGTGCCCCTCTTGCTTTATCGGGGACGGCAAGGAAGCTCATCCCAGCTGTCGCCGTCTTGCCTGGCTCCGACGTGCATTCGAGCTGACGAGGCGCTGTAGCGCCATGTTGGCTGGCTGCTGGGCTGGCATGGTGGCGTAGTCTTCACGAAGACCTGCATGCCACCACGCAGGTGCTTGCTGATTCGGTGTGGAGGCCGCACGCTGCCACGCAGATGCCTGCCCAGCTGGTTGAGCTAGCAGCTGCATGGGAGCTGCATGGGAGCGGCAGTGGAGTCTTGGCAGCTGTGGGCCTGGCTGCGGCCCCGCAGATGTCCTCGGCAAGGGACTTGCCGGGTGCCCGGCAAGGGTCTTGCCGTGGCACCGCGGTCGTCCCCGGCAAGGACCTTGCCGGGGGTCTCGTGGATTTCCTTAGCACGGATCTTGCCAAGGATCGTCGTCTTCTGGTCTTGTGTATTTATGATCTCCACAAAGATCTGCATGCCACCATGGAGGTGCCTCTCGAGCCTTGGTTCCGATGTGGGTGATGGCATTGGAACCCCTTGGCTCAAGGGTGGCGCGCTCTGCTGGCATTGGGCAAGTTGCCCCGGCAAGGCTCTTGTCGGGGCTGCGGAGGCTGCCCCGGCAAGGTCTTGCCAGGGGAGTCCACTTCGCTCCCTTGCTCTTTGTGCCTCTGGTCTTGGCATCGCGTCAGTTGTCTCGTGCTCCGACTTCCCTCCTGTGCCCTGCTCAGTGCGGCCGCGGGCGCGGCTTTGACTGCTCGTGCACAAGTAAAGGGGTACAAAGGAGAGCCCCTACTTTTGTACACCGACAGGAGCCCCCGGGCCTAGGCCACACATAAGCGCGACGCATTGTTGGGCTAGGCCTAGAACGGTGCGCGGGCAGGCGGGGCGTATTTTTACTGTGGTAACTTTCCCGTCCGCTGCGCTTCCCCACGACCCGCGTTGAACGCGTGACGTGGAGGGTCATGCGTGATGTGGGGGTCATGCGTGGGGCGGTTCCCGCACGCATGCGTCATGTCGTAGTAAATGGTAAAGATGCAGCCCCCGCCTTCCCCGTAAAAAGAGATAACCACAGGCGCACTGCTCATTTACCCTCGGTGCCTTCTCCAATCTCGGAACCGCCGTCCCCTCCTCCTTCCTTCTCAAGCTCTTGCTCTCGCTCGCCACCGCCGCGTCTTCGCTATCCTTCATCCTTCACCTCTCGTAGCCTCCATGGCACCCAAAACCAGCAAAGGCAAGGGAGTGGCCAAGGACGCCCGGGGGAAGGAGCCGCCGAAGAGTGAGTTGGCGGCGCAGCGGACGCAGCTCGCCTACTTTCCCTCGACAGTCGAGTCCATCTCCGGGACAACTTCAAGCCCATGTGGGGGTGCAAGACGGGGGGGAGACGACGGGGCATCCGGCCACGCGCATCATCCCCGCTGATTTCACCAAGGCCGGCCTGAATCGGTACCCATTCTTCGTCGATTACTTTTCCTGCGGCCTATGCCCCCTTTCTTCGATTTCTTCAATGATGTAATGCACACCTATGGCTTCCACATTCTGGATTTCACTCCAAATGCCATGGCATGCATGGCCCTATTCGCCCATCTATGTGAGGGCTTCGCCGGAGTGCATCCCAACACGGCGCTTTTCCGCCACTACTTCTATCCTCGGATCCAGAAGGGAGGCGCGATCTCCGGTTGTGTTGCCTAGATCCCAAGGACCTAGGAGAAGGGGACATATCCGGAGGGCGCTCAGAAGGAGAGGTGGGAGGAGTGGTGGAGCCGGTGGTGCGGGATTGAGGAGGAGGACTCACAGGAATTTTTCCAGGTTCGCCAGGCGCCGCCGGTACGCAGAGACGACTGGGGTGATGTCGACACCCATGATGAGAAGCTCAAGGTCGCCATCACTAGGATCCATCGCCTCACCGTTGCCAGGCTCACCTTGGAGTTGATTGGGGCGGATTTCATCCGCCGCCGAATTGCTCCACGGCACAACAAGGGGAGGACGGCCTGGCTTTTCTGGAATGCAGCTGACATCATGCGGCTTCGCCCTGGCTTGAACCACAACTTCACGGTGGTGGGGCACGCCCACTTCTGCCAGCGGCTTTTTCAGCTTGACATGGACCGCGACGGCAGGGCCGAGAGGACCGGCAAGGCCGCGAAGGCTGGCAAGGTCGCCATTGGGCCCCTGTTTGGCTTGCCGGTGGGGGTGGTCCCGCTGAGCAATAACACCCGCCAAACCGACATCATCACCATGATGCCGGACTGTAATGCGCATGACCTTGACCCAAATTGGGCCGAGCCGAAGGGGGATCAGGTGCAGAAGTTCTTCCACACCTTGTCGGAGAAGTACGTCCGTGACGAGCCGCTGCTCATCCAGGACACCACACAAGCGGAGCTGGACTATATCGCCGCCAGGGCGGCGGAGGCGGAGCTCGCCAAGGACGCAGGCAGTGCTGGCGGCATGGAGGACGAGGCCGCGGCGGCCGCGGGGGAGAAGGAGATCGCCCAGTGGGCGGAATCCGCCGGGGAGGCCGGTAGCCGGCACCGGGGCCCCTCTCATTGAAGATGTGGTCGATGAGTCGTCCGGGGAGGAGGTTGAGGCTGTCGACCCCCCGGCCACGGGGAGAGAGCGTGTCTTGCGGTGGGCCAGCTCTGGTGAGCCGGTCCGGCCCGGCAGGGCCGCGCAACTGCAACAAACCCAGGAGGCGTCCGTGTGCCAGACGAGGGTCGTGGCGGCGAGGAAGGCGGTGAAGACTACGGTGGCGAAGAAGAAAGCGACCGCCTCTTCTTTGTCCAAGCGTCCTCGGACTCCACCCGCTTCCCCTCCTCCCGCAGGAGACGACACAGAGGTCATCTTCGACTTTGGGTCTCTTAGCCCGAGGAGGAAGAGGAAGGCAATGGAAGAGGAGGTGGAGGATGAGTAAGTATCTTGTCTTTTGTCATCTCCGTCCCCTCAGACCATGCCGCTTTTCTTGACTTGTCTTCATCTTCGCAAGGATATGGAGATGCTGGCCCAGAGGGTGGCGAAGAGGGCCAGGGCCTCGACGGGCGGCCATCCCCCGGCGGGCACCTCGAGTACACCGCTGGTGGTGGAGAGCAGCATGGATAGCAGCCCCGGCGCAGCCCCCAGCGTGCGTTCATCACTCGCTCCCCATCGACGTGTGCTGGGGCACGATCTCTTGGTGCTGACCTTGTCGTGGTTGCAGGAGGAGGACGGTAGCAGGAGGAGCCACTAAGGGCTACCCCCAACATGCCGCCCCCATCAACCACGCCGCCCCGAGGGGCGTCCCCGGCAAGGGCGCCAAGCACCGAGCCCGTGCACACGGAGGAGGAGGAGGAGGCGAACCCGGGCGCCGGCGCCTCCGTCCCGGCACCAAATGTTGGTGGGGAGGGGGCCACTTCTTCCCAGCCTGGCACGGTGAGCCATTTGCCTTCTGTCCCCGCTCGTTTTCTTCTTTAGAATTTTGGTCTTGACTTTGCCTCATTCCCCTTCTCGGTATCCAAATCCTTCCTCGGCGGACCGGGAGGACGTGGACACCGTCATTGAGGAGGTTGCCAGGGATGCTACGGCCGAGGCCGACAAGATCACCGCTGAGGAGACCGCCAAGGGTGCTGCTGATGACGCCGCCAAGGGGCCTGCCGGGGAAACTGGCGAGGCCGCTACCGAGGAGGCCGGCAAGGGCCCTGCCGGGGAGGTGGGCAAGGCCGCTGCCGAGGAGGAGGTGGTTGACGACCATCCTTCCTCCTCCGTCGCCTCTAGCTGGGGCAAGTACCTGAAGGTGAGCGACGACCTGTTCGTCCACCTCCCATGGACGGCGAGCACCAGGGCGCCCGCCTAGGGGGGTGTTCGACGACGAGGTGCTTGCTGATACGTCTCCAACGTATCTATAATTTTTTATTGTTCCATGCTATATTATATCCTGTTTTGGACATTATTGGGCTTTATTATAAACTTTTATATTATTTTTGGGACTAACCTATTAACCGGAGGCCCAGCCCAGAATTGTTTTTTGGCCTATTTTAGGGTTTCGCAGAAAAAGAATATCAAACGGAGTCCAAACGGAATGAAACCTTCGGGAACGTAATTTTTGGAACAAACATGATCCAGAGGACTTGGACCCTACATCAAGCAATCAACGAGGAAGGCACGAGGTAGTGGGTGCGCCTACCCCCCCCAAGGGCGCCCTCCACCCTCATGGGGCCCACGTTGCTCCACCGACATACTCCTTCCTCCTATATATATACCTACGTACCCCCAAACTACCAGATACGGAGCCAAAACCCTAATTCCACCATTGTAACTTTCTGTATCCACGAGATCCTATCTTGGGGCCTTTTCCGGAGCTCCGCCGAAAGGGGTATCGATCACAGATGGCTTCTACATCAACACCATAGCCTCTCCGATGAAGTGTGAGTAGTTTACTTCAGACCTACGGGTCCATAGTTATTAGCTAGGTGGCTTCTTCTCTCTTTTTGGATCTCAATACAAAGTTCTCCCCCTCTCTTGTGGAGATCTATTCGATGTAATATTCTTTTGCGGTGTGTTTGTTGAGATCGATGAATTGTGGGTTTATGATCAAGTTTATCTATGAACAATATTTGAATCTTCTCTGAATTCTTTTATGCATTATTGGTTATCTTTGCAAGTCTCTTCGAATTATCAGTTTGGTTTGGCCTACTAGATTGATCTTTCTTGCAATGGGAGAAGTGCTTAGCTTTGGGTTCAATCTTGCGGTGTCCTTTCCCAGTGACAGTAGGGGCAGCAAGGCACGTATTGTATTGTTGCCATCGAGGATAACAAGATGGGGTTTGTATCATATTGCATGAGTTTATCCCTCTACATCATGTCATCTTGTTTAAAGCGTTACTCTATTCTCTTGAACTTAATACTCTAGATGCATGCTGGATAGCGGTCGATGTGTGTAATAATAGTAGTAGATGCAGGCAGGAGTCAGTCTACTTGTCTCGGACGTGATGCCTATATACATGATCATACCTAGATATTCTCATAACTATGCTCAATTCTGTCAATTGCTCAACAGTAATTTGTTCACCCACCGTAATACTTATGCTCTTGAGAGAAGCCTCTAGTGAAACCTATGGCCCTCGGGTCTATTTTCCATCATATTAATCTTCCAATACTTAGTTATTTCCTTTGTCATTTATTTTACTTGCATCTTTATTTCTCTTTATCATAAAAATACCAAAAATATTATCTTATCATATCTATCAGATCTCACTCTTGTAGGTGACCGTGAAGGGATTGACAACCCCTTTATCACATTGGTCGTGAGGAGTTTATTTGTTCGTATAGGTGTGAGGGACTCGTGTGTGGCCTCCTACTGGATTGATACCTTGGTTCTCAAAAACTGAGGGAAATACTTACGCTGCTCTGCTACATCACCCTTTCCTCTTCAAGGGAAAACCAACGCAATGCTCAAGAGGTAGCAAGAAGGATTTCTGGCGCTGTTGCCGGGGAGTCTACGCAAAAGTCAACACACCAAGTACCCATCACAAACCCTTATCTCCCACATTACATTATTTGCCATTTGCCTCCCACTTTCCTCTCCCCCGCTTCACCCTTGCCGTTTTATTCGCCCTCTCTCTCTCCATCCCCCCCTCTATTTCTCTATTCGCCTCTTTTTGCCCGTTTATTGTTTGCTTGTGTGTCGGATTGCTTGGTTGTCTTTATGGCTAGTCCCCTATCTTCCCCTTTGTCTCCGAGTTTGAGGTTCTTCACTTCAAACAAAGACAAGGAGAAAATTAAAAGATGCTTGGTTTAGAATGACGGGGTTTTATCGTAATTGCACCCTAGAGGTGAATTTTAGAATTCTGATTCGCAACTTTTATGTTGGATTGAACTTGTCTCATAGACAACTCTTGGATTGTGTTGCCAAAGGCAATTTTATTGAAATTGATCCCAGTATTGCACATGAAATTATAGAGGGTATAGTGGGAACACTACCCCCAACAAAAGGGGCATCATCATACCAAGAAGAAACGCAAGTTTTTCGAGAAAATTTGCGAAGTAACCAAGATTTTACAAAAATCTCTTGAACCTCTTAAGAGTGTTAGCGGGAATCTCCACCGCATGAATATGTTGATTACCCTTTGCAATAAGCGTTTGGATTCTTATAGATCTCAAAATTTCCTAATATGAGGGAAACATAAGGAACCTCCCGGATTCGAGCATAACTCCGCAAAAAAATTAAAGACCCAAGATGATATTACCTAGATCTATCCTCGCTTTTATGCCTAGCTAGGGCGTTAAACGATAGCGCTTGTCGGGAGGCAACCCAATTTTATTTTTATTCCTTGATTTTTGCTCCTGTTTAGTAATAAATAATCTATCTAGCCTCTGTTTTGGTTGTGTTTTTTGTGTTTAATTAGTGTTTGTGCCAAGTAGAACCGTTGGGAAGACTTGGGGAAAGTCTTTTTAATCTTGCTGTAAAAAACAGAAACTTTAGCGCTCACGAGAAATGCTGCCATTTTTATTTGGAAAGTGCAATTTAGTTAATTCTTTTTGAAGATGATTAATAGATAAATTCCTCACGTCCAGCAATTTATTTTAGAATTTTAGGGGTTCCAGATGTTGCGTTAGCTACAGATTAATACAGACTGTTCTGTTTTTGACAGATTCTGTTTTCCATGTGTTGTTTGCTTATTTTGATGAATCTATGGCTAGTAAAATAGTTTATAAACCATAGAGAAGTTGGAATACAGTAGGTTTAACACCCATATAAATAAAGAATGAGTTCATTACAGTATCTTGAAGTGGTGTTTTGTTTTCTTTCGCTAACAGAGCTCACGAGATTTTCTACTTTAAGTTTTGTGTTGTGAAGTTTTCAAGTTTTGGGTAAAGATTTGATGGATTATGGAACAAGGAGTGGCAAGAGCCTAAGATTGGGGATGCCCATGGCACCCCCAAGATAATCTAAGGACACCTAAAAGCCAAAGCTTGGGGATGCCCCGGAAGGCATCCCCTCTTTCGTCTACTTCTATCGGTAACTTTACTTGGAGCTATATTTTTATTTACCACTTGATATGTGTTTTGCTTGGAGCGTCTTGTATTATTTGAGTCTTTATTTGTTAGTTTTCCACAATCATCATTGCTGCGCACACCTTTTTGAGAGAGACACTCATGATTTGGAAATTGTTAGAATACTCTATGTGCTTCACTTATATCTTTTGAGTTATATAGTTTTTGCTCTAGTGCTTCACTTATATCTTTTAGAGCACGTTAGTAGATTTGTTTTATATAAACCATTGTTCTCTCATGCTTCACTTAGATTATTTTGAGAGTCCTACAAAACAGCATGGCAATTTGCTTTAATTATGTTAGGCATTCAAGATTAATAATAAAATTTGCTTATGAGTGTGTTGAATACTATGAGAAGTTTGAAACTTGATAATTGTTTTGAGATATGGAGATTGTGATATTAGAGTCGTGCTAGTTGAGTAGTTGTGAATTTGACAAAAGCTTGTGTTGAAGTTTGTGATTCTCATAGCATGCACGTATGGTGAACCGTTATGTTAATAAGTCGGAGCATGATGTATTTATTGTCTTCCTTATGAGTGGCGGTCGGGGACGAGCGATGGTCTTTTCCTACAAATCTATCCCCCTAGGAGCATGTGCGTAGTACTTTGCTTCGATAACTAATAGATTTTTGCAATAAGTATGTGAGTTCTTTATGACTAATGTTGAGTCCATGGATTATACGCACTCTCACCCTTCCACCATTGCTAGCCTCTCTAATACCGCGCACCTTTCGCCGGTATCATAAACCCACCATATACCTTCCTTAAAACAGCCACCATACCTACCTATCATGGCATTTCCATAGCCATTTCGAGATATATTGTCATGCAACTTTCCATCGTTCCGTTTACTATGACACGCTCCATCATTGTCATATTGCTTCGCATGATCGTGTAGTTGACATTTTAGTTGTGGCAAAGCCACCGTTCATAACTCTTTCATATAAGTCACTCATGCATCATTGCTATCCCGGTACACCGCCGGAGGCATTCATATAGAGTCATACTTTGTTCTAGTATCGAGTTGTAATCATTGAGTTGTAAATAAATAGAAGTGTGATGATCATCATTCATAGAGTATTGTCCCAATTAAAAAAAGAAAGGCCAAATAAAAAATAAGAAGGCCCCAAAATAAAAAATAAAAAGGGGCAATACTACTATCCTTTTTTCCACATGTGCTTCAAAGTAGCACCATGATCTTCATGATAGAGAGTCTCCTATGCTATCACTTTCATATACTAGTGGGAATTTTTCATTATAGAACTTGCCTTGTATATTACAACGATGGGTTTCCTCAAATGCCCTAGGTCTTCATGAGCAAGCAAGTTGGATGCACACCCACTTAGTTTCTTTTTGTTGAGCTTTCATATACTTATAGCTCTAGTGCATCCGATGCATGGCAATCCCTACTCACTCACATTGATATCTATTGATGGGCATCTCCATAGCCCGTTGATACGCCTAGTTGATGTGAGACTATCTTCTCCCTTTTTGTCTTCTCCACAACCACCATTCTATTTCACCAATAGTGCTATGTCCATGGCTCACGCTCATGTATTGTGTGAAGATTGAAAAAGTTTGAGAACACTAAAAGTATGAAACAATTGCTTGGCTTGTCATCGGGGTTGTGCATGATTTGAATACTTTGTGTGGTGAAGATGGAGCATAGCCAGACTATATGATTTTGTAGGGATAACTTTCTTTGGCCATGTTATTTTGAAGAGACATAATTGCTTAGTTAGTATGCTTGAAGTATTATTATTTCTATGTCAATATTAAACTTTTGTCTTGAATCTTTCGGATCTGAATATTCATACCACAATTAAGAGCATTACATTGAAATTATGCCAAGTAGCATTCCACATCAAAAATTCTGTTTTTATCATTTACCTACTCGAGGACGAGCAGGAATTAAGATTGGGGATGCTTGATACGTCTCCAACGTATCTATAATTTTTTATTGTTCCACGCTATATTATATCCTGTTTTGGACATTATTGGGCTTTATTATACACTTTTATATTATTTTTGGGACTAGCCTATTAACCGGAGGCCCAGCCCAGAATTGCTATTTTTTGCCTATTTTAGGGTTTCGCAGAAAAAGAATATCAAACGGAGTCCAAACGGAATGAAACCTTCGGGAACGTGATTTTTGGAACGAACATGATCCAGAGGACTTGGACCTTACGTCAAGCAAACAACAAGGAAGGCACGAGGTAGGGGGCGCGCCTACCCCCCAGGCGCGCCCTCCACCCTCATGGGGCCCACGTTGCTCCACCGACGTACTCCTTCCTCCTATATATACCTACGTACCCCCAAACTACCAGATACGGAGCCAAAACCCTAATTCCACCGCCGTAACTTTCTGTATCCACGAGATCCCATCTTGGGGCCTTTTCCGAAGCTCCGCCAGAGGGGGTATCGATCACGGAGGGCTTCTACATCAACACCATAGTCTCTCCGATGAAGTGTGAGTAGTTTACTTCAGACCTATGGGTCCATAGTTATTAGCTAGATGGCTTCTTCTCTCTTTTTGGATCTCAATACAAAGTTCTCCCCCTCTCTTGTGGAGATCTATTTCGATGTAATCTTCTTTTGTGGTGTGTTTGTTGAGATCGATGAATTGTGGGTTTATGATCAAGTTTATCTATGAACAATATTTGAATCTTCTCTGAATTCTTTTATGTATGATTGGTTATCTTTGCAAGTCTCTTCGAATTATCAGTTTGGTTTGGCCTACTAGATTGATCTTTCTTGCAATGGGAGAAGTGCTTAGCTTTGTGTTCAATCTTGCGGTGTCCTTTCCCAGTGACAGTAGGGGCAGCAAGGCACGTATTGTATTGTTGCCATCAAGGATAACAAGACGGGGTTTATATCATATTGCATGAGTTTATCCCTCTACATCATGTCATCTTGCTTAAAGCGTTACTCTATTTTCTTGAACTTAATACTCTAGATGCATGCTGGATAGCGGTCGATGTGTGGAGTAATAGTAGTAGATGCAGGCAGGAGTCGGTCTACTTGTCTCGGACGTGATGCCTATATACATGATCATACCTAGATATTCTCATAACTATGGTCAATTTTGTCAATTGCTCAACAGTAATTTGTTCACCCACCGTAATACTTATGCTCTCGAGAGAAGCCTCTAGTGAAACCTATGGCCCCCGGGTCTATTTTCCATCATATTAATCTTCCAATACTTAGTTATTTCCTTTGCCATTTATTTTACTTGCATCTTTATTTCTCTTTATCATAAAAATACCAAAAATATTATCTTATCATATCTATCAGATCTCACTCTCGTAGGTGACCGTGAACGGATTGACAACCCCTTTATCGCGTTGGTTGCAAGGAGTTTATTTGTTTGTGTAGGTGCGAGGGACCCGTGCGTGGCCTCCTACTGGATTGATACCTTGGTTCTCAAAAACTGAGGGAAATACTTACGCTGTTTTGCTGGATCACCCTTTCCTCTTCAAGGGAAAACCAACGCAGTGCTCAAGAGGTAGCACTTGCCACCGCCGGGCTTGAGGTCGTTGACGAACCGAGCGCCGGTGGCGGCGGTTACTAGGAATAGCGGCTCCTCCAGGGCATTAGCGCCAACTTCCATAAGCTCCATGCGCTTCACTATGCCTGCCTGGACAAGGACAGGTCCAGGATGGCGGCGGTGGACAAGGCGGAGGCGGACCTCGAGGGGCGCGTCGCCGAGACGCAGGCTTGGTTCCGCCAGGCCTGTGAGGAACTGAAGACCGCCCAGGATCTGCTGGCCGAGCGCAAGCTAGAGCTTGTCATGATGCAGGCCGATATCGAGAAGGCCCAAGAGGCGGCGAGACAATAGGCCGCCAAGGACGAAGCCGCTCGGCACCAGCACCAAGCCGTGCTGAACTCCCAGGAGAAGGACCTTGCCGCTCACAAAGAGAAACTCATCGCGACACTCTGCGGCAAGGACGAGGAGGTCAAGAAGCTTGTCATGCAGCGGACCCAGGAATTGGAGCAAAGGAACGAGGAGGCACTCAATGCTCATGCCCAGGTCCATGCCAACAAGGTGAACGAGCTGGAGGTGGAGCGGGATGGGCTGAAAAAGTAGATCCTAGAGCTGACGGGGGAGAGTGACGCGACCAAAGGCGCTTTGGCTGACGTGCATGCCACAGTCCTCGACAAGGCCGAGCTACTCTTCAAGGCCAACGACTCCATCCAAGACCTGAAGCTGAAGCTGGAGGGTCTTGAGGGGACGTTGTCGGAGGTCAGGGCCCGGGAGGAGACCCTGACCAAGAATTTAGAGAAGGAGAGGCAGCTGCGGAAGAACGAAGCCGCCAACCACGGGGATTTTGTGAACGGCGAGAACCTTTGGATCAACCGCCTCGCCGGCGTTGCCGGCAGGATCACCACGTAGCTGGCTACCATAGGGATGCCAAACGTGAGGTACGTCCCGGAGCCGAACGTGAGTCCCAATGCCAAGATGACCTTATTCTTCGAGGGTGTTCTCGGGGCCCTGGAGCAGTTCCGCTCTAACAGGGCGGCCTCTCTAGCCGATGAGGCCCGGAGGCTTTGCTGGGGTGCCATGACCAAGGTCCTCACCAAGGTGGCGTACTAGAACCCTGACCTCGACTTCGAAGTTGCGCTAGATAGCTTGCCGGAGGACGTGGACCTCGCGACGCTCGAGGAGCGTATCTAGCCCGTCATCAGCCGCATCGACGGAGTTCGGCGGATAGAAGGCCAGCGCCGGGACTAGGCACCCCGTTTCTTATCGCCGCTGCAGGTTCACGACCAAGACAATTTTTATCTTTAGTTAGAACCGCAGCAACAATTGATGTAATATAACTCTGTAGTGCTTTTGAAATGATGCATGTTATTTTCCCGTTTGATCTCCCTTTGTACGTCCACCCTACGTTAATCGGGTAGGCTTGCCGGCAGGGAAACCCAGGCCGCGGCACCTTGAGGATGGATCCCAAATGGCCTGCCGGGTGTGCTTGCTGTCGGGCAAACCACCTCACTGCTCTTAACGTGGCCGCTCGAACTATCGAGCGGACTCGAGACAGAACGAGAGCGTTGCCAATTGCAGAAGGTCACCCTGCCGTTCTTGGCGCAGCCGCTCGAACTGTTGAGCGGACTCGAAACAGAACGAGGGTGTTGCCGATAGTGGCAGGGCCCCTGAGGGAGTCCTGGATTAGGGGGTGTCTGGACAGCCGGACTATATCCTTTGGCCGGACTATTGGACTATGAAGATACAAGATTGAAGACTTCGTCCCGTGTCCGGATGGGACTTTCCTTGGTGTGGAAGGCAAGCTTGGCAATATGGATATGTAGATCTCCTCCCTTGTAACCGACTCTGTGTAACCCTAGCCCCCTCTGGTGTCTATATAAGCAGAGGGTTTAGTCCGTAGGACAACAACAATCATACCATAGGCTAGCTTCTAGGGTATAGCCTCTACGATCTCGTGGTAGATCAACTCTTGTAATACTCATATCATAAATATCAATCAAGCAGGACATAGGGTATTACCTCCATCAAGAGGGACCGAACCTGGGTAAACATCGTGTCCCCTACCTCCTGTTACCATCCGCCTTAGACGCACAGTTCGGGACCCCCTACTCGAGATCCGCCGGTTTTGACACCGACATTGGTGCTTTCATTGAGAGTTCCACTATGCCATCACCATAAGGCTTGATGGCTCCTTTGATCATCGATAACGATACGGTCCAGGGTGAGGTTTTCCTCCCCGGGCAGATCTTCGTATTCGGCGGCTTCGCACTGCGGGCCAACTCGTTTGGCCATCTAGAGCAGATCGAGAGCTACGCCCCTAGCCAGCAGGTCAGGTTCGGAAACTTAAACTACACTGCCGACATCCGCGGATACTTGGTCTTCGACGGATTCGAGCCCATGTCAGGTGCGCCGCACAATCACGACGAGCATGACGTAACTCTGCCGTCGGACAGTGTTCGGGAGATCGCATCTGCAATTGTGCCATCCGAGGATGGGGGGATAGACCCCGCCATGGAGGCCGCACTCTCAGTGGCGATAGAGCCAGATACTGACTTCACCCCTTACGAGAGTCGTGTTGCCGAACCACTAGATTCGTCTCCGGCCACGGACTCCGAGCCGCCTGCGTCCATGCCTATCGAATCCGATTGGGCGCCGATCACGGAGTTTACCTCCACGGATATCTTTCAGCACTCACCTTTCGGCGACGTGCTAAATTCATTAAGGTCTCTCTCCTTGTCAAGAGAACCTTGGTCGAACTATGTCCGGCTAGAATGGGATGCGGACGACGAAGAAATTCGCTCCCCACCCACCACCCACTTAGTAGCCACTATCAACGATTTAACCAGCATGCTCGATTTCGACTCCGAAGACATCGACGGTATGGACGACGATGCAGGAGACGAACAGGAACCACCGCCCATAGGGCGCTGTACTGCCACCTCATCATATGATATATACATGGTGGACACCCCCAAAGAAGGCAATGGCGATGAGACAGCAGAGGATGACCCCTCCAAGAAGCAACCCAAGCGCCGGCGTCAGCGGCGCCGTTCTAAGTCCCTCCATAGCAAAAGTAGTGATGCTGTCACAAGAGACAATAACACTCCGGATAGTGCCGAAGACGACAACAATCCCCTCCAGCACGATTTAGAGCGGGAGGACGAACAAGCTAGCCCTCCAGAGCGGGCAGCAGACGAAGAATCGGAGGAGGACAATTAATGCCTCCCCCCAAAGACGAGGTGAGCCTCGGCGACGAAGAATTTATCGTGCCTGAGGATCCCGTCGAGCGGGAGCGCTTCAAGCGCCGACTTATAGCCACAGCAAATAGCTTGAAGAAAAAGCAACAACAACTTCGAGCTGATCAAGACTTCCTAGCAGAAAGATGGACCAACGTCCTTGCGGCCGAGGAGTACGAACTCGAGCGCCCAACCAAGAGTTACCCAAAGCGTAGGTTGCTACCTCACCTCGAGGAGGAAGCATTGAAACCCACATCACCAGTGTACGATGTGGCTGACTGGGGCAACATGCGGGACCTGCGAGACGTATTGGAAAGTAGGGAAAAACATGCAAGGTCGATATACGGATCACGCGCGCGCGCCAACGCGGGACGACGACGTCACGCCGGATACACTAAAAGTAAATCCGGTCGGGCCGAATACAGCAGACAAGACTCATATGAACTACGTCGTGACATAGCCCAGCACAGAGGCGCCGCACACCCCCTATGCTTCACTGATGAAGTTACGGATCACGAATTCCCGGAGGGTTCTAAACCCGTAAATATCGAATTGTATGATGGTACAACAGATCCCGCTGTATGGATCGAGGATTTCCTCCTCCACATCCACATGGCTCGCGGTGATGATCTGCATGCCATCAAGTACCTCCCACTAAAACTCAAAGGACCAGCTCGGCATTGGCTGAATAGCTTGCCAGCAGACTCCGTCGGCAGTTGGGAGGATTTGGAAGATGCATTCCTTGACAACTTCCAGGGCACTTATGTACGACCACCGGATGCTGACAACTTGAGCCATATAACTCAACAGCTAGGGGAATCGGCCAGGCAATTCTGGACACGGTTCCTAACTAAGAAAAACCAAATTGTCGACTGTCCGGATGCAAAGGCCTTAGCGACATTTAAGCATAACATCCGTGACGAGTGGCTCGCCCGGCACCTTGGCTAGGAGAAGCCGAAGTCCATGGCAGCCCTCGCGACACTCATGACCCGCTTTTGCGCGGGCGAGGATAGCTGGCTGGCTCGCAGCAACAACACATCAAGGAATCCGGGCACTTCTGATAATAAAGGTGCCAACGGCAGACCACGTCATAACAAACACAAGCGCCACAGCAACGGCAATAACACCGATGATACGGCAGTCAATGCTGGATTTAGAGGCTCTAAATCCGGTCAACGGAAAAATCCATTCAAAAGAAGTACTCTGGGCTCGTCCAGTTTGGATCGCATACTCGATCGCTCGTGTCAAATCCACGGCACCCCCGATAAGCCAGCCAATCACACCAACAGAGAATGCTGGGTGTTCAAGCAGGCCGGCAAGTTAAATGCCGAAAACAAGGACAAGGGGCTGCATAGCGATGATGATGAGGAGCCCCGGCCGCCGAACACGGAAGGACCGAAGAGGTTCCCCCCACAAGTGAAGACGGTGAACATGATATACGCAACCCACATTCCCAAGAGGGAATGAAAGCGTGCACTAAGGGACGTCTATGCGATGGAGCCCGTCGCCCCAAAGTTCAACCCATGGTCCTCTTGTCCGATCACCTTCGATCGCAGGGACCACCCCACTAGTATCCGTCATGGCGGATCTGCTGCATTGGTCCTAGACCCCATCATCGAAGATCGGACTCTCGTGTCTTAGAGTCCAGCTCCAAGGACTCGTGTTTTTTGGCAAGAGCCTCGAGCTCTTGCTGCACCTCGCCTACCCGGGCTTGTTGCTTTTCCTGCTCAATGCGCCCCTTGGCCACTTTGTCTTCGGCCTCGGACAGCGCCTTCTTCAGGGTTGCCACCTCGGTCGTGGCCCCTGGCAAATTCATGATGATCCTATTATTTTATAACCAAATTTCTTTTTAACATATAGATAAGGTATTGCTTACCTTTGCTATCCTCGAGCTGCCTCTTGACAAGGCCGAGCTTGTCCTCGGACCGCTCAAGGTCCTGCTTCAGCGCACCGACCGCAGTACGTGCGGCAACGGCCAGCAGTGAAGCCTGCATATGCACATAGACATATTCTGATTAGACTGCTGAGTCATTATTTGATCCTCTATTCGGCCTTTCTTCGCGAACGCCAAACAGAGCATTAGGGGCTACTATCTATGCGGTAATATTTTTCCTATATTTTGATTGCTTACCTCAAAGCCTGTTAGGAGGCTGGCACAAGCTTCGGTTAGTCCGTTTTTGGCGGACTGAACTTTCTCGATCATCGCACTCATGATAGTGCGGTGCTCTTCGTCGATGGAAGCACCGTGAAGCGCTTCCAGCAAGTTGTCCGGTGCCTCTGGATGGACAGAGGCCACCGGCACGGGCGGCTTGCCCCTCTTAACGGGGGTCGCCTGACAGAGTCTGGGACCACCGAAGGTTTCGGCGTAGTGTTCGGCTGGGGGCCGAACTTGGAGCCCGTGGGAGTTTTGCTCCCTTTGCGCCCAGGGTCTGGAAGGTCGCCTCGAGGGGCCTCCAGGACTACCTCCCCTTGGCTTGGTGCCTTTTGAGACAACACCTCGATGTTGTCCGTAGGGCAAGGGGTGGAGGCGGTCGGAAGTGAATCGCTATTCATATCCGACGAGTCCAAAGAACCGTCCAACGAAGATACGTCGATACGAGCTCGAGACGGACTGCATAATCATATTCGGCGTGAGGAGAAGCAGTGCGATAAAACATACCATCAATTACTATGGTATCCGAATACTTACGACTTCGCCAGGGGCTTGTCCCAGGGTAACCACTCGTCGTCGCTGTGGGCAGTCGTCATGGAGCAGTCCGGAAGGAGGGTCCATCCCTTCTTGGACCCTTCGGCCTCCCCGGTTGGGGTGGCCTTCCTTTTCTTGTCTCCCCCGGCTAGGGGGAGAACTTTCCTCTTCCTCCTCCTTGTTTTCGTGGGAGGAGGGCGTGTCAGAGTTATCGGACGAAGAGTCTGATACAACCTTGCGCCGGAGACCCTTTCGGGTCCCCGCGGCCTTCTTCTTAGCCTTCTTAGTCGGCACCTCGTAAGGCGCCGGAACCAGCATCTCCGTTAGGAGAGCATCTGCAGGATCTTCAGGCAGGGGGCTGGGCAATCGATCAGCTCCGCTGTCTCTACCCAGTCCTGTTAATGGCATGGAAGCTTAGATCCCGCACATGATTAAGCAGGGGCAAATAAATATC
The DNA here is from genome assembly GCF_003073215.2 of Triticum urartu. Lineage (NCBI taxonomy): Eukaryota > Viridiplantae > Streptophyta > Magnoliopsida > Poales > Poaceae > Triticum > Triticum urartu. Next base: position 425,951,984 of record NC_053023.1, on the reverse strand, counting down.
CTGCGAGATATAAAAACTTACCGGATTGGCATGGCGCTTTGCGCTGAGTCCGCGGTCTTCAGTAAGGGGAGGAGGTACCTCGGTGCCCTTGAACATCACCTTCCAGACGTCCTTGTGCATCGTGTCGAAGAGCTCTCGCAGCGTCTGTTGCTTGGCCGGGTCGAACTCCCACAAATTGAATACCCGTCGTTGACACGAGAGAATCCGGCGGAAGAGCATGACCTGGACCATGTTGACGAGCTTGATTTTCTTGCTCATCATGTTCTTGATGCAGGTCTGGAGTCTGGTCAGCTCTACCGGGGAACCCCGGGATAGGCCCTTCTCTTTCCAGGAGGTGAGTCGTGTGGGGATTCCGGATCGGAATTCGGGGGCCGCCACCTAGTTGGTGTCGCGTGGCTCGGTGATGTAGAACCACCCCGATTGCCACCCCTTTATGGTCTCCACATAGGAGCCTTCGAGCCAGGTGACGTTAAGCATTTTTCCCACCATGGTGCCTCCGCACTCTGCTTGCTGGCCGACCACCACCTTCGGTTTGACATTGAAGGTTTTCAGCCATAGGCCGAAGTGGGGCCTGATGCGGAGGAAGGCCTCGCACATGACGATAAATGCCGAGATGTTGAGGATGAAATTGGGGGCCAGATCATGAAAATCCAGCCCGTGGTAGAACATGAGCCCGCGGACAAACAGGTGAAGGGGAAATCCCAGTCCATGGACAAAGTGGGTAAGGAAAACTACCCTCTCATGGGGTCTGGGCATAGGAATGATCTGCACCGCATCGGGCAGCCGGTGCGCGATGTCCGCGGCCAGATATCCGGCTTCTCGTAGCTTTGTGATGTTCTCCTCCGTGACGGAGGAGACCATCCACTTGCCTCCCGCTCCGGACATGATTGGAGTGGTTTGAGGAGAAAGACGCGAACTTGGGCGCTGGAGCTCGAGTGCGCGAGGATGGATAAGAAAGAGGGAAGAAGGCGTGGGTAAAAATGGGTGAATCTTTATCCCTTTATAAGGGAGGAGGAGGCGATGTGCCTCCCCACTTACCTGGTAAAATTGCTTATTCCCCAAGCGCCGTAATTGATGGCGCGGTTGGGTTACCCACACCCGTATTGATGAGAATCCCGTGATAAGGGGACACGATCTCTGCTTCGACTAGACGTGTCAAGAAAACCGCCTCGCGATACGTGCGGTGCTTGTGGCACCCCGGCTCAGAGCGACCGGTTTACCCTGCATTGCCAGCCCAGAGACCATGTCTTCTGGCAACACACAACATATTGGTACAGAAAACAACCGCTTTATTGAGACCAGCGGAACATAGTTCATATTACAATAGCGGTCAAGGCCAAGCGGCACGCTCGGTGCGGCTGAACAATATGTACATTATTTAGTGAACATAAAGGGGCCTCGATCCAAACAACCACATGGCAGCGGAATAACATCGTGGCGGAAGCTCCATATCACAGGGACACCGATGTGGACACGATCTAGACTTGAACATCGCTCCTTTCCAATGGGACTTTCCTGAAATCTGGCATGACACGCCAGGTCAGTACATTGAATGTACTTGCAAGCTCACAACAAGCATAATCATAATGACAAACAATATCATGATATTTAACCAATTAAATATGCAACGCTATATGTCAACATGTTGTGATCATGCTTGAACGTCCCTTGGGACAACTTACCAACCGTGATCATCCTCAGATCACAAACACACCACCAACGTGGTCTTTAACAACATGACTCGTGATCCTTACGGTGATCACAACCACGACCAATATCTGGTCCCAAATTCCTCGATGGCCTTTCTGCCATCCTCGACAATGCAAAGTTTTACAACTTAGTGTGCAATTTTTATTATTCGTTGACTCATGGTGGGACCTACTATGAGGTGTCCGTAACCGTGGACGCGGCTATCAATAGATTATACACTCTAAAGAGGTAGTACACTATACCCACACCACGGAACCCATGGCCTCGCACTCCCATTCGGGTGGACCAACGGCATTCCGACGAAACCCCTCCATTGCCACAGCACTCTCCCGGCCACTCCGACCCAAATCCCCAACGGGCTGGTCCTGGGTGGCCCCGTGTCTACCAAAGACACCCCGAACACCGTCATGGTCAAACTCCCACTCGAGGACACTCCCACTCGGGAACTCGGTACCGTAATCTCATCAACGAGCACACAAGATTATGTCTACTTGTCGGGTCAGGGAAAACCTGACATAACCTTCCCTAGATGGAGGCACCGCCCAGAGGCCGTGTCAATGGACCGAATCAAGGCCCCCCATAAAGGCAAATGTGGTTGCACTGGAAAGAACTCGATTTAGTGGCACCATGACCCAGTCAACGGTGTATTCAAGTTGAGTTATTTTCAGTTTCAACTTTAAACTAACAATGACCGGTGTCATAGCATGCCATGAAATGCAAAACAACACATGCATCAAAAAAAATGACCGATATCATCTTTACACCAAGCATAACCGTCAACAACTCACCTTACTCTACTAGCTCAAAATAACTCACAACTGAACCAAAATATTTTGCAACAAGTTTCATTAATTTCTTACGCAAGAAAGCAATTCTGGTAACTTTTTCATATGCATAACAAAAGATTTGTCTATCAACAATTCTTACTTTCTTTATCACTAAACTAAGTTCAAACTTTCTGTAAAACAAGTAATATGATTTAACAGAACATTTAACATAATATTTTCTAACAAATTTTTATCAATTTCAGGAAGGCAAAAATATAGCTAAAATAACTACCATGCATAACAAAATTATTTCTAACATCACCTCAAATAAATCTTAACTTGCTTTATCCACTAAACTAGTTTCAACTATTCTGTAAATCAGGCATAACAACTATCCAACATTTAACATAATACAAATAACTCAATAATTATTTAAATGCATGGATTAATCATTTCATTCAAGTGAGAAAATCACAAATATTGAAATGGCATCATAAAAATGTTGTTGTGGCTTGCCTTACTGCAGATGAGGTTCACAAGCCTCCTGGTGATCCTCAAGACAAGCCCCGCCTTCTGAAAATAATTTTAAACAAAAAAATAAAATATCAAGAACACTTCTGAAATGCACCAGAAATTCCAAACAGCTCAGAAAAATCTCGTCTTTGGTGAGTTGTTAGATTTCCTTCCAAAGAACACAATGCAAAAGGAATCAATTCATTTGGACTTATGGTTAAAAAGTTATAACTGTTTGAACTATTCTGTAAATTCAAGTGAATTTTAATAAAAGAAAAAGACTGGGGGTGACGTCGAAGGCATAAAGCCCAGGGGCGCCACCACTCGTACCGCTTCGCGCGCGTACTGAGTGGCTGACTAGCAGGCCCCACTAGTCAGGTGGGGGAAGAGGGAGAGAGAAACAGAGACGGTCGCGGCTTTGTCGGAGCTCTCGCCCACGACGAGGGCTCTTTGGCCAAAACGAGAGGGAGGGATGGCAAGAGGAGGTCGAGGCGCACCTGCCCATACCCGTAGCATGGCTAGGGGTGGTCGGACGGCGTCGGAATCTAGCTCGCGAGCGGAGGCAGAATGAGGAGGTCATCGGAGTTGAGGAAGACGGTGAGCAGAGGCCGCTCCAGGGGCTCCAAGCAGGCGAGACAGCCTCACCGGAGAGAGGCGGAGGCCCTGGAGGGGTCGCCCAGGCCTGGGAGGGGCCGCGGCGACCAGAGGGGATCGCCGGCGAGCTCGAGCTCGGGGATGGCGGCCCAAGGCCTGCCCGGCCGGGCTATGGCTTCCTACTTGACCGTGGAGTGTGTGTGAGTGCTGGAGGATGCCCAAGGAGGTTGGGGAGGGGCTCTATATATAGGCTAGCGGCGAGGGTGCTTCGGGCTCCGCCGGTGGACACCTGTCCACGACGCCCGGTGACGAGCGGTGTCAGTGAGAGGGGGAGAGGGCGACAGAGGTCACGCGGCCACTGTGGGCGAGCGGAGACAGGCATAGGATCAAGGAGGTGACGACGAGCACAGTGCGCTCCGCACTGTTGGGCTGGCCGGACCTTGCCCGTGCTCGCTGCGGCGAGCTCCGGCGTCGGTGAGTGCTAGGGCGGAGTTAAGGGTGTCGAGACGATGATGGTGGCGAGTTTTGTCAAGGTTTGGCAGGCAGGGGAAGCAAGCACGCGCGAACAGAGCGCTCGGCGGCTCCCAGAGCGCGTCGACACGCATGCCTGGCATCATGGACACGCGTGGTCACCGCACAAACTCTCTCCTCAGGCCAGCCTTCGTCCAAAAATCATGTCTGGCATGTTGTTCGCGGTGGTTTTGAAGTTTACCACAGTTTGGTTTGGATCCAGGTGCAGTAGAGAAAATTTTACAAGTCTGGTAAGTTTCTGGACAGTAACTTTGTGATGTTACTGTGGTCAAATGGCTGTGAGTTTGAAGTTGTGCTTTGGAGGCTAGCTTAGAGTTACTAAGGTAAATAAGCACAAGAAAGATCAGGTCAAATGGAGCAAGTAAAATGGTAGTTGGTGTAGAAACCACCATTTCTGTCCAGAACAGAAAATATTTTCTGTAGCAAAAATATTCCAAAAAGTGATGAAATATTTTTGCTCAGGGAGGTGCCCTAGGGTCCCTAGAATATTTGTGAATTATCTTAGAATTTTCTGAGCCATAAAAATTAGGGTTGCTTTGGAGCAAACAGATTTGGCTTAGGGTTTTAGAGAGAAAATGAATATTTTTCTGTTTAAGAAAATATTCCAAAGATTATTCTGTGGTGGATCAGAAGTGAAATGATGGTTTGGGAGAGAAATGAACACTTGGCTGAAAGCCAAGGATGCCCAAGTGTTTAAGTCCAAATGAAAAGATTCAAAAACTCCATGTTTCAAAAAAATCAAATGAAAACTCAACCAAATAAGAGAGGGCAAAAACCAGGTTGTCACAGTGCTGGTTGAGGGAAACGGTTCAAATAATGACCGGGCCATGACGTGAAGTCATGTTGCTAAACATGTCAGCAGATTAGATTTGTGGAAATATTATTCTCTCTACGTTGGTATATGGAACTTGTTTTGCAGAGCCGGACACTATCCTCGTGTTCAAAATCTTCTATGGAGTATTCGGAGGAGGAACCCGCCTTGCAATGCCAAAGACAAATCTGCGCGCCGGACTCATCGTTATTGAAGCCTGGTTCAGAGGCTACTGAGGGAGTCCTGGATTAGGCGCTCTCCGGACAGCCGGACTATATCCTTTGGCCGGACTGTTGGACTATGAAGATACAAGATTGAAGACTTTGTCCCGTGTCCGGATGAGACTTTCCTTGGCATGGAAGGCAAGCTTGGCAATACGGATATGTAGATCTCCTCCCTTGTAACCGACTCTGTGTAACCCTAGCCCCCTCCGGTGTCTATATAAACCAGAGGGTTTAGTCCGTAGGACAACAACAATCATACCATAGGCTAGCTTCTAGGGTTTAGCCTCGACGATCTCGTGGTAGATCAACTCTTGTAATACTCATGTCATCAATATCAATCAAGCAGGACGTAGGGTATTACGTCCATCAAGAGGGCCCGGACCTGGGTAAACATCGTGTCCCCTGCCTCCTGTTACCATCCGCCTTAGACGCACAGTTCGGGACCCCCTACCCGAGATCCGCCGGTTTTGACACCGACAGCCCCATTGAGTGTAGGTTTTCCATACATAGGGCAAGATCGTCGAGGACGATAACCCTATATATAAAAAGGAATTGCTCAAAGTTTTGCATGACTTAGCTTTTCTGCCGCTGCATGAGCGTTCACTGCATCCACTGAGGATGCCACTTGTTCGGTCGTCTTCTTCCTTGGAGTGACGACCATGACGAAGCCGCTGTTTCAACCATACCATATTTCCACAACTGCGCCCCCTACCTGGCGCGCCAAAGATGTCGGTGGAAACGACGCCTATGGGATCACTGGGATCCCTTCTACGGTTGGCGGGCGCGGGGTTGTGCAAAGAGCGGGTCTGGCGGTCAGCACAAGGATCGTTTACCCATGTTCGGGTCGCGGGGGCGCGTAATACCCTAGTCCTGCTTTGCGAGAGACAAGAGACAACTATGATGCAATTTTACTTCACACATAAATGATGTTAATTCAAAGTCATTCCATCGATTCCTCATACAAACACATCAGGTTGCAAGTCTATGCATCAACACATTACCTTAACAAATTACTCACACATAGAGACAGATCGCACGAAGAACTCATTGAAGAAGGCATCAAGATGAAAGCTTTATTGATAATATGTCTTACCATGGTCGTCAGATGCGATAAACAACTACAAGTATGGCTAACTTGGAGGTGGATTGCTGCGGTGGTGAAGATGGCGGTGGCCACGAAGATGAGATGGGAAATGGTTGTGGCTAGGGTTTATGAATGGCTTCTAGTGCGGAGACAAAAGTTTCTAGCGATGCTCCTTCGCGATTTTGGTATAAGACCCTTTATAAAAGTTAGAGGGTTGGACGCCATGGTGTCGTGGGCACTTGATACGAGCGCTGGTACAAGCGTGTGCACTCGTACCAAATGCCGCCTTGCGTTTTGTTTTTTTGGTGCACCTCCCAATTGATCTCTTCTTTCTTCATTTTACTTATTTCCATATAAATGATGATTTTTATCCATGTGTTGTCTCTTTTCCCATGAAAAAATAAAGAGAGGATTTCGCAATCTCTTGCATTTAGTCATGTGTGGCAATATCAAAGGGAATATCTCAGATTTTATAAGATAAACCAGCTTACACAAGGGTGTAATGAGCATAAAAAATACACTCGTCATGGACTTCACTTGCGACCTCTTAAAGTGCACACCGGTAAACTTATACAGACTTAGTGTACCAGCTAATCTAGCCATAGGTCACTCAAGAAGTTGGCTACAATTAGGTTTTTGGATTATTGGAGAATTTAGCAATTCTGTTATTAATTTTAGAATTTGAATGATGACTAAAACTCTTATTTGCATGCAATAGTCTCGAATACTAGATGAACTAGAAAACATGTACATCAACATCACACATGTAAAAACAACCCTAATTAGAGACATTAACAGATCATGATGCATGTATTGTTCGTTCGCAGCCATAGTTGCCGCATGAGCGATGTTGATGATGACGTTATTAAAGACCTGTTGAATCGAACAATGATGGAGATGTCGGCATGTGATGCCGCCCTACTTGGATGGAAGACGACCCATGGTGACGAAGTTGAGAAGTAGTGCAAAGAGCTTCCAAAAAACCTAATTCGCCCTCTCCTGGTGTAGGACCACAAAGACGAGAGGCTCCGGAGACCTGCTCTCCTACTGGTGCGCGCTGGCATTGAGTATGGAGTAGACTACGGTGACGGCGCAAGTTGCCAGATAAGGCAAAAACCTATCTTGTTTTGGACTGTCTTTGGTCGTGGTCGATGACTCGTATATATAGGAGAACACACACGGTATCATGTCGTGATCACAATCTCAAGCCGATTTGGTTTCCAAGTTATGAACTTACCGGACAAGAAAATAATCAACTTGTCTGCCAAGGAACCAAAAAATAAAATGGCAAAAGGAAGTTCGCTCTGACAGGTCCTGGATAGGGGGTCTCTCACCACGTCGTTCCCGGCCTGGTGGGCCGGGCTGAGGAACCCCTGAAGGAAATATGCCCTAGAGGCAATAATAAAGTTGTTATTCATATTTCCTTATATCATGATAAATGTTTATTATTCATGCTAGAGTTGTATTAACCGTAAACCTAGTACATGTGTGAATACATAGACAAATAGAGTGTCCCTTGTATGCCTCTACTAGACTAGCTCGTAAATCAAAGATGGTTAAGTTTCCTAGCCATAGACATGTGTTGTCATTTGATGAACGGGATCACATCATTAGAGAATGATGTGATGGACAAGAACCATCCGTTAGCTTAGCACTATGATCATTTAGTTTATTGCTATTGCTTTCTCCATAACTTAAACATGTTCCTATGACTATGAGATTATGCAACTCCCGAATACCGGAAGGACACCTCGTGTGCTATCAAACGTCACAACATAACTGGGTGATTATAAAGATGCTCTACAGGTGTCTCTGATGGTGTTTGTTGAGTTGGCATAGATCAAGATTAGGATTTGTCACTCCGATTGTCGGAGAGGTATCTCTGGGCCCTCTCAGTAATGCACATCACTATGAGCCTTGCAAGCAATGTGACTAATGAGTTAGTCACGGGGTGATGCATTATGGAACGAGTAAAGAGACTTGCTGATAACGAGATTGAACTAGGTATGATGATACCGACGATCGAATCTCGGGCAAGTAACATACTGACGACAAAGGGAACAACCTATGTTGTTATGCGGTTTGACCGATAAAGATCTTCATAGAATATGTAGGAATCAATATGAGCATCCAGATTCCGCTGTTGGTTATTGACCGGAGATGAGTCTCGGTCATTGCTACATAGTTCTCGAACCCGTAGGGTCCACACACTTAAACATTCGATGATGATATGTATTTTGAGTTATGTGATTTGATGTATCGAAGGTTGTTTGGAGTCCTGGATGTGATCACGAACATGACGAGGAGTCTCGAAATGGTCGATACATAAAGATTGATATATTGGACCATCTTATTCAGACACCGAAAGTGTTCCAGAGAGTTTCGGATAAAATCGGAGTGCCGGAGGGTTACCGGACCCCCTCCCCCGGAAGTTAATGGTCCACCATGGGCCTTAGAGGAGAGAGGTCCAGCCAGGAGGTGCCCCCCCCTAGTCCGAATTGGACAAGGGGTGGGGGTGCCCCCCCCCTCCTTCCTTCTCTTCCCTTCCTCCTTCCTTCTCCTCCATGTTGGACTAGGAAAGGGGGGAACCTACTCCTAGTAGGAGTAGGATTCCCCCCTTGGGGCGCGCCCCTTGAGGCCGGCCGGCCCCCTCCTCCCCTCCTTTATATACGGAGGAGGGTGATGAAGCTATGTACCTAGGGTAGGGTCATGGATCTGTTCAAGATACCCTCCCCAAGGACATCCCTAAAAGAACCAGAAGCAGTCAAAGAAAAATCATCATCCACTCGACCATGAAGCCATGCTCCACTCGACAGTCTTGAAGATACTCGACCGTACGGACAACCACTCGACTACCAGAAGATCTAGAGCCACTCCGCTCTGCAATGGTCGGGATTTAAGTCATAGCCTTAATGGTTATTATGTACTTTTATTACAGGCGTTACCAGTAACGTCCCCATCTTTATATACCTTAAACCCTTTGTAACTGAGGGCGGGAGGGGTCTGGCGAACTCTATATAAGCCACCCCCCTCCTCGGGGACAAGGGGTCGCACCTCCTGTAACACACACGCATATAATCTAGTCGACCGCCTCCGGGCTCCGAGACGTAGGGCTGTTACTTCCTCTGAGAAGGGCCTGAACTCGTAAAACTCGTGTGTACAACTCCTCCATAGCTAGGACCTTGCCTCTACATTCCTACCCCCCATTCTACTGTCAGACTTAGAACCACAACAGAGGGGGCACCCCATAGACACACAAGTTGATTTCTTAGCCATGTGCAGTGCCCCCACCACAGATTTCCACCTCAGTCATATTGTCGTAGTGCTTAGGCGAAGCCCTGCATCGGTAACTTCATCATCACCGTCAACACGTCGTCGTGCTGACAAAACTCTCCCTCGGCCTCAGATCGATCTAGAGTTCGAGGGACGTCACCGAGCTGAACGTGTGCTGACCACGGAGGTGTCGTGCATTCGGTACTTGATCGGTTGGATCACGAAGACATTCGACTACATCAACCGCGTTACTCAACGCTTCTGCTTTCGGTCTACGAGGGTACATAGACACACTCTCCCCTCTCGTTGCTATGCATCTCCTAAATAGATCTTGTGTGTTCGTAGGATTTTTTTGAAATACTGCGTTCCCCAACAGTGGCATCCGAGCCAGGTCTATGCGTAGATGTTATATGCACGAGTAGAACACAAAGAGTTGTGGGCAATAATAGTCATACTGCTTACCAGCATGTCATAATTTGATTCAGTGGTATTATTGGATGAAGCGGCCCAGACCGACATTACATGACCGCGTTCATGAGACTGGTTCTACCGACGTGCTTCGCACACAGGTGGCTAGTGGGTGTTTGTTTCTCCAGCTTTAGTTGAATCGACTGTGACTACGCTTGGTCCTTGTAGAAGGTTAAAACAGCACACTTGACGAAAAATCATTCTGGTTTTTGATGCGTAGGTAAGAATGGTTCTCGCTAAGCCCGTAGCAGCCACGTAAAACTTGCAACAACAAAGTAGAGGATGCCTAACTTGTTTTTGCAGGGCATGTTGTGATGTGATATGGTCAAGATGTGATTATATAAATTGTTGTATGAGATGATCATGTTTTGTAACAAAGTTATCGGCAACTGGCAGGAGCCATATGGTTGTCGCTTTATTGTATAAAATGCAATCGCCATGTAATTGCTTTACTTTATCACTAAGCGGTAGCAATAGTCGTGGAAGCAATAGTTGGTGAGACGACAACGATGCTGCGATGGAGATCAAGGTGTCAAGCCGGTGACGATGGTGATCATGACGGTGCTTTGGAGATGGAGATCAAAGGCACAAGATGATGATGGCCATATCATATCACTTATATTGATTTCATGTGATGTTTATCCTTTATGCATCTTATTTTGCTTAGTACGGTGGTAGCATTATAAGACGATCTCTTGCTAAATTTCAAGGTATAAGTGTTCTCCCTGAGTATGCATCGTTGCTACAGTTCGTTGTGCTGAGACACCACGTGATGATTAGGTGTGATAAGCTCTACGTTCACATACAATGGGTGCAAGCTAGTTTTGCACAAGCAGAATACTTGGGTTAAACTTGACGGGCCTAGCATATGCAGATATGTCCTCGGAACACTAAAACCGAAAGGTCGAGCATGAATCATATAGTAGATATGATCAACATAGTGATGTTCACCATTGAAAGCTACTCCATCTCACGTGATGATCGGACATGGTTTAGTTGATATGGATCACGTGATCACTTAGATAATTAGAGGGATGTCTATCTAAGCGGGAGTTCTTAAGTAATATGATTAATTAAACTTTAATTTATCATGAACTTAGTACCTGGTAGTATTTTGCATGTCTATGTTGTTGTACATAAATGGCCCGTGTTGTTGTTCCGTTGAATTTTAATGCATTCCTAGAGAAAGCTAAGTTGAAAGATGATGGTAGCAACTACACGGACTGGGTCCGTAACTTGAGGATTATCCTCATTGCTGCACAAAAATATTACATCTTGGAAGCACCGCTAAGTGCAAAGCCCGTTGCAGGAGCAACACCAGATGTTATGAACGTCTGGCAGAGCAAAGCTGATGACTACTCGATAGTTCAGTGTGCCATGCTTTACGGCTTATAATCGGGACTTCAACAACGTTTTGAACATCATGGAGCATATGAGATGTTCCAGGAGTTGAAGTTAATATTTCAAGCAAATGCCCAAATTGAGAGATATGAAGTCTCCAATAAGTTCTACAGCTACAAGATGGAGGAGAATAGTTCTGTCAATGAACATATACTCAGAATGTCTGGGTACCACAACCACTTGACTCAACTAGGAGTTAATATTCCTGATGATAGTGTCATTGACAGAGTTCTTCAATCACTGCCACCAAGCTACAAAAGCTTCGTGATGAACTATAATATGCAAGGGATGGATAAGACAATTCCCGAGCTCTTCGCAATGCTAAAAGCTGCGGAGGTAGAAATCAAGAGGGAGCATCAAGTGTTGATGGTTAACAAGACCACTAGTTTCAAGAAAAAGGGCAAAGGAAAGAAGGGGAACTTTGAAAGGATCGAGAAGAGGTGTCTAGAGGGTTGCAGTTTTTAATTCTTTAGGTTCATGTGGAGTATTAGCACAAGTTTAAACATTCACAATACATATCAAGCAAGCATGCAAGCATACAAAGAGTATATGAGCAGCGGAAACTAAAGCATGCAAGTTGCAAGAATGTAAAGAGAAGGGATTGGAGTGTGCAAACGCAATTTGGAGACACAGTGATTTTTTATCCGTGGTTCCGATAGGTGGTGCTATCGTACATCCATGTTGATGGAGACTTCAACCCACGAAGGGTAATGGTTGCGCGAGTCCATGGAGGGCTCCACCCACGAAGGGTCCACGAAGAAGCAACCTTGTCTATCCCACCATGGCCGTCGCCCACGAAGGACTTGCCTCACTAGGGTAGATCTTCACGAAGTAGGCGATCTCCTTGCCCTTACAAACTCCTTGGCTCAACTCCGCAATCTTGTCGGAGGCTCCCAAGTGACACCTAGCCAATCTAGGAGACACCACTCTCCAGGAAGTAACAAATGGTGTGTTGGTGATGAACTCCTTGATCTTGTGCTTCAAATGATAGTATCCCCAACACTCAACTCTCTCTCATAGGATTGGATTTGGTAGAAAGAAGATTTGAGTGGAAAGCAACTTGGGGAATTGTAGGATCTAGAAGTAGATGTGTCTAGAGGGGGGGTGATTAGACACTTAGTGCTAAAGTTGCAATTTTTAGGCCTTTTTGGTTTGAGTGGAGTTTTAGGCACAATTTCAACATACACAATACATATCAAGCAAGCATGCAAAGAGTATATGAGCAGCGGAATGTAAAGCATGCAACTTGCAAGAATGTAAGGGGAAGGGTTTGGAGAATTCAAACGCAATTGGAGACACAAATGTTTTTCCCGTGGTTCGGATAGGTGGTGCTATCCTACATCCATGTTGATGGAGACTTCAACCCACGAAGGGTAACGGTTGCGCGAGTCCACGGAGGGCTCCACCCACGAAGGGTAATGGTTGCGCGAGTCCACGGAGGGCTCCACCCACGAAGGGTCCACGAAGAAGCAACCACCCACGAAGGGTCCACGAAGAAGCAACCTTGTCTATCCCACCATGGCCATCGCCCACGAAGGACTTGCCTCACTAGCGGTAGATCTTCACGAAGTAGGCGATCTCCTTGCCCTTACAAACTCCTTGGTTCAACTCCACAATCTTGTCGGAGGCTCCCAAGTAACACCTAGCCAATCTAGGAGACACCACTCTCCAAGAAGTAACAAATGGTGTGTAGGTAATGAACTCCTTGCTCTTGTGCTTCAAATGATAGTCTCCCCAAAACTCAACTCTCTCTCATAGGATTTGGATCTGGTGGAAAGAAGGTTTGAGTGGAAAGCAACTTGGGGAAAGCTAGAGATCAAGATTCATATGGTAGGAATGGAATATCTTGGCCTCAACACATGAGTAGGTAGTTCTCTCTCAGAAATAGGATGCTGGAAGTGTAGGCTTAGTCTGATGGCTCTCTCTCTCCACGAATGAAGAGGAGGTGGAGGGGTATATATAGCCTCCACACAAAATCCAACCGTTACACGATTTACCAATCTCGGTGGGACCGAATCAAAAAACTCGGTCAGACCGAAATAGGAAACCTAGTGACCGTTAGAGATTTTCGGTGGGACCGACTGGATCAACTCGGTGGGACCGATGTGCTAGGGTTAGGGTAAATCCAAAACTCGGTTTGACCGATTACTCAAACTCGGTGGGACCGATTTGGGTAATAAGTGAAACAGAGAGTTGGCCAAGCAAACTCGGTGGGACCGATTGCATATCTCGGTGGGACCGAGAATATTGCAATAGGTAACAGAGAGTTTGCAAGCCCATCTCGGTGAGACCGAACTGATTAGGGTTTGGCAGTGGCTATGACAAGTGAAACTCGGTGGCGCCGGATAGGAAGAATCGGTAGGTCCGAGTTTGGCTTTGGGTTTAGGTCATATGTGGAAGTGGGAAAGTAGCTGAGGATTTTGGAGCATATCATTAAGCACATGAAGCAAGAGGCTCATTAAGCAACACCTCATCCCTCCTTGATAGTATTGGCTTTTCCTATGGACTCAATGTGATCTTGGATCGCTAAAATGTAAAATGAAGAGTCTTGAGCTTGAAGCTTTAGCCAATCCTTTGTCCTTAGCATCTTGAAGGAGTTCCCACAACCTTTAGTCCATGCCACTCCATTGTTGAACTTATCTGAAACATGCTAGATAGAAATGTTAGTCCAACAAGAGATATCTTGTCGTCAATTATCAAAACCACCTAGGGAGCACTTGTGCTTTCAGGAAGGCTAGAGATCAAGATTTATGTGGTTGGAATGGAATATCTTGACCTCAACACAAGTGTAGGTGGTTCTCTCTCAGAAAATATGTATTGGAAGTGTAGGCATGTTCTGATGGCTCTCTCCATGAATGAAGAGCGGGTGGAGGGGTATATATAGCCTCCACACAAAATCTAACCGTTACACACAAATCACCAAACTCGATGGGACCGATTCAGAGAACTCGGTCAGACCGATTTGATTCATAATGTGACCGTTAGGTATTTCGGTGTGACCGACTGGATCAACTCGATGGGACCGATGTGCTAGGGTTAGGGTAAATCCAAAACTCGGTTTGACCGATTACTCAAACTCGGTGGGACCGATTTGGGTAATAAGCAAAATAGAGGGTTGGCCAAGCAAACTCGGTGGGGCCGATTGCATATCTCGGTGGGACCAAAAATATTGCAATAGGTAACAGAGAGTTTGCAAGCCCATCTCGGTGAGATCGAGATCCTATCCGTGAGACCGAACTGATTAGGGTTTCTGGAAGTGGCTATGTCAACTGAACTCGGTGGCTCCGGATAGAAAGAATCGATGGGGCCGAGTTTGACTTTTGGTTTGGGACAAATTTGGAAGTGAGAAAGTGGTTGAGGGCTTTGGAGCATATCACTAAGCACTTTGAGCAAGCAAGCCATTAAGCAACACCTCATCCCTTCTTAATAGTATTGGCTTTCCTATGGACTCAATGTGATCTTGGATCACTAAAATAGAAAATGTAGAGTCCTGAGCTTTGAGCTTGAGCCAATCCTTTGTCCTTAGCATATTGAAGGGGTTCCACATCCTCTAGTCCATGCCACTCCATTGTTGAACTTGTCTGAAACATACTAGGTAGAAACATTAGTCCAACAAGAGATATGTTGACATTAATTACCAAAATCACCCAGGGAGCACTTGTGCTTTCAATCTTCCCCTTTTTGGTAATTGATGACAACATACATCAAAGCTTTAGATAAAGATATAGAGAACAACAAGTAAAGCTTTGGAAAGACATGTAACATGCAAAGGCTCCCCCTATATGTATGCAATCATATAAATATGAAACATAGGAGCATGTGAATGCATAAGCATGACAGAGTAAGCCATGTGTTACATGTATCTTGGCTATATGCATCAGAGTGAAAGATGTAAATATAGCAAATGTGCCTTCATGCTCATGAGTCCTTCTTGCAAACAATATGTACATCAGCAAGAAATCGTCATGCACATGACTGTGATGCATATACTTACCTTGTGGTCTTGAGTTGGCTTAGAAGGGAATGGATCTGAGTAAACAAGGTTAGATAACACAGATAGATCTACTAGCCAGAGCAAACAAAAGAACCACAAAGGTACCAAGACTGGGATGACATGTAGAGTGTGAGTACTGAGTACTCTATTGGATATAGACATGTCCCCAAAGGTAAAGATGTGCAATAGAATCAGAGATTTCCTCCCCTTAGATGTCTTGCTCCCCCTAAATCTTGAATGGGATATTGGGAGAAGATAGGGAACAGAAAATCAGAGCAAAAGAAAAGACAACAGAGCTAATGCAAGCAATCAAATATGAACATGTATTTCCCCTCTTAAAGACATGTAACTTCTCTCCTCTTGAACACCAAGCATCTGGGGTTTTCTTACTCTCTTCCCCTTGAGTGTTCTCTCCCCCTATAGAAATGATTAAGCATAGAGCTTTGATGTGATATCTCTCTCCCCCTTTGACATCAATTTCCAAGAAGGGCTCTTCTGGATTTTTGTTTTATTGCAGAAGGGTTTGGTCCTTGAGTCACAAAGCAAGTCGAATGTGTTGGGGATCATAGCAATAATTCAAAAAAATTCCTACGTGTCACTAAGATCAATCTAGGAGATACTAGCAACGAGAGAGAGGGAGTGCATCTTCATACCCTTGAAGATCGCTAAGTGGAAGCATTGCAAGAACGCGGTTGGTGGAGTCGTACACGCAGCGATTCAGATCGTGGTCGATTCCGATCTAAGCGTCGAACAACGGCGCCTCCGCGTTCAGCACACGTACAGCCCGGTGACGTCTCCCGCGCCTTGATCCAGCAAGGAGAGAGGGAGAGGTTGGGGAAGATTTCGTCCAGCAGCAGCACGACGGCGTGGTGATGGAGGAGCGTGGCACGCCAGCAGGGCTTCGCCAAGCACCGCAAGAGACGAGGAGAGAGAGGGGTAGGGCCGCGCCAAGAGGGAGAGAGACTCGTGTGTTGGGCAGCCCCAAAACCCCCACTATTTATAGGAGGAGGGGAGGAGGGTGTGCCACCTCTAGGGTTCCCACCCCTAGGGGGCGGCAGCCCTAGATGGGATGGAGGGGGCGGCCAAGAGGGGGAGAGGGGGCGCGCCCTAGGGTGGGCCTTAGGCCCATCTGCGCCTAGGGTTTCCCCCCTTCTCCTCCTAGCTGCGCCTTGGGCCCTGGTGGGAGGCGCACCAGCCCACTTAGGGGCTGGTCCCTTCCCACTCTTGGCCCATGCAAGCCTCCGGGGCTGGTGGCCCCTCCCGGTGGACCCCCGGAACCCTCCTGTGGTCCCGGTACATTACCGGTGATGCCCGGAACACTTCCGGTGGTCAAAACCTCACTTCCTATATATTATTCTTTACCTCCGAACCATTCCGGAACTCCTCGTGACATCCGGGATCTCATCCGGGACTCTGAACAACATTCGGTAACCACGTACAAACTTTCCCTATAACCCTAGCGTCATCGGTCCTTAAGTGTGTAGACCCTACGGGTTCGGGAATCATGCAGACATGACCGAGACAACTCTCCGGCCAATAACCAACAGCGGGATCTGGATACCCATGTTGGCTCCCACATGTTCCACGATGATCTCATCGGATGAACCACGATGTCGAGGATTCAAGCAATCCCGTATACAATTCCCTTTGTCAATCGGTACGTTACTTGCCCAAGATTCGATCGTCGGTATCCCAATACCTCGTTCAATCTCGTTACCAGCAAGTCACTTTACTCGTTCTGTGATGCATGATCCCGTGACCAACTACTTAGTCACAATGAGCTCATTATGATGATGCATTACTGAGTGGGCCCAGAGATACCTCTCCGTCATACGGAGTGACAAATCCCAGTCTCGATTCGTGCCAACCCAACAGACACTTTCGAAGATACCTGTAGTGCACCTTTATAGCCACCCAGTTACATTGTGACGTTTGGTGCACCCAAAGAATTCCTACGGTATCCGGGAGTTGCACAATCTCATGGTCTAAGGAAATTATACTTGACATTAGAAAAGCTTTAGCAAACGAACTACACGATCTTGTGCTACGCTTAAGATTGGGTCTTGTCCATCACATCATTCTCCTAATGATGTGTTCCCGTTATCAATGACATACAATGTCCATGGTCAGGAAACCATGACCATCTATTGATCAACGAGCTAGTCAAGTAGAGGCTTATTAGGGACATGCTCTGGTCTATGTATTCACACATGTATTACGGTTTTCGGTTAATACAATTATAGCATGAACAATAGACAATTATCATGAACAAGGAAATACAATAATAACCATTTTATTATTGCCTCTAGGGCATATTTCCAACAGTCTCCCACTTGCACTAGAGTCAATAGTATAGTTCACATCACTATGTGATTGTAATGAATCCAACACCCATGGGGTTTGTTCATATCTTGCTTGTGAGAGAGGTTTATTAGTCAATGGGTTGTGAACCTTTCAGATGCAAATCTCTATGTCATCTTGTAGATGCAGCTACCACGCGCTACTTTGAGCTATTCCAAATAACTGCTCTACTATACGAATCCGGTTTACTACTCAGAGTCATCCGGATTAGTGCCAAAGTTTACATTGACGTAACCCTTTACGATGAACTCTTTTACCACCTCCATAATCGAGAAAATTCCTTAGTCCACTAGTTACTAAGGATAAGTTCGACCGCCGTCATGTGATTCATTCTTGGATCACTCCTGTACCCCTTGACTGACTCATGGCAAGGCACACTTCAGGTGCGGTACACAGCATAGCATACTGTAGAGCCTACGTCTAAAGCATAGGGGACGACCTTCATCCTTTCTCTCTCTTCTGCCGTGGTCAGGTCTTGAGTCTTACTCAATGCTCACACCTTGTAACACAGGCAAGAACTCCTTCTTTGCTGATCTATTTTGAACTCCTTCAAAATCTTGTCACGGTATGTATTCATTTGAAAGTACTATTAAGCGTTTTGATCTATCCTTATAAATCTTGATGCTCAATGTTCAAGTAGCTTAATCCAAGTTTTCATTGAAAAACACTTTTCAAATAACCCTGTATGCTTTCCAGAAATTCTACATCATTTCTGATCAACAATATGTTAACAACATATACTCATCAAAAATTCTATAGTGCTCCCACTCACTTCTTTGGAAATACAAGTTTCTCATAAACTTTGTATAAACCCAAAATCTTTGATCATCTCATCAAAGCGTACATTCCAACTCCGAGATGCTTACTCCAGTCCTTAGAAGGATTGCTGGAGCTTTGCATACTTGTTAGCATCTTTCAGGATTGACAAAACCTTCTGGTTGTATCACATACAACCTTTCCTCAAGAAAATCTCGAGGAAACAATGTTTTGACATCCTATCTGCAAGATTTCATAAATAATGCAGTAACTGCTAACATAATTCCAACAGACTCTTAGCATCGCTACGAGTGAGAAAGTCTCATCGTAGTCAACTCCTTGAACTTGTCGGGAAACATCTTAACGACAAGTCGAGCTTTCTTAATGGTGACACTTACCATCATTGTCCGTCTTCCTTTTAAAATCCATCTGCACCCAACAGCCTTACGACCATTAAGTAGTTCTTTCAAAGTCTATACTTTGTTTTATACATGGATCCTCTCTCGAATTTTATGGCCTCGAGCCATTCGTCGGAATCCGGGCCCACCATCGCTTCTCCATAGCTTGTAGGTTCATTGTTGTCTAGCAACATGACTTCCAAGACAAGATTACGTACCTCTCTGAAGTAGTACGCATCCTTGTCGACCTATGAGGTTTGGTAGTGACTTGATGCGAAGTTTCATGATCACTATCATAAGCTAGAGATCAAGATTTATGTGGTTTATGCCACAACCAACGTGACCTAGTCGTCTATGCCACAACCAACCTGACCTAGTAAATAGATGGTGTGTTAATAATGAACTCCTTACTCTTGTGCTTCAAATGATAGTCTCCCCAACACTCAACTCTCTCACACAGATTTGGATATGGTGGAAAGATGATTTGAGTGGAAAGCAATTTGGAGAAGGCTAGAGATCAAGATTTTTGTGGTTGGATTAGAATGTCTTGGTCTCAATACATGAGCAGGTGGTTCTCTCTCAGAAAATGAATGCTGGAAGTGTAGGCACGTTCTGATGGCTCTCTCTCAAATGGAGAGGATGGTGGAGGGGTATATATAGCCTCCACACAAAATCTAGTCGTTACACATAATTCACCAAACTCAGTGGGACCGAATAGTGAAACTCGGTCAGACCGATATGGTTCAAAATGTGAACGTTAGACTTTTCGGTGGGACCGATACGATCAACTCGGTGGGACCGATGTGCTAGGGTTAGGGTAAAACCTCAACTCAGTTTGACCGATTACACAAAGTCGGTGGGACCGATTTTGGTAATAAGCAAACAGAGAGTTGGTCAGGCAAACTCGGTGGGACCGATTGCATATCTCGGTGGGACCAAAATAATTGCAACAAGCAACAGAGAGTTTGCAAGCCCATCTCGGTGAGAAGGAGATCCCATCGGTGAGACCGAAATGATTAAGGTTTCTGGCAATGACTATGTCAAGTGAACTCGGTGACGCCGGATAGATCAAATCGGTGGGGCCGAGTTTGACTTTTAGGTTTTGGACAAATGTGGAAATGAGAAAGTGGTTGAGGGCTTTGGAGCATATCACTAAGCACTTTGAGCAAGCAAGTCATTAAGCAACACCTCATCCCCTTTTAATAGTATTGGCTTTCCTATAGATTCAATGTGATCTTGGATCACTAAAATGAAATGAAGAGTCTTGAACGTTTGTCAATCTTCTGTCATTAGCATCTAGAAGGGGTTCCACATCCTCTTGTCCATGGCACGCCTTTGTTGAATATTTCTGAAATATACTAGATAAAAATATTAGTCCAACAAGAAATATGTTGACATTAATTACCAAAATCACCCAGGGAGCACTTGTGCTTTCAAGTTTCGTCATTGGTGGCCCATACATGTCCAACTAAGCAGTTGCGACGATACGATGGGGATCAAGATCAACCAGTAGATCGATGCTAGCGCTACTTTTTAAAACATATATTCTTTTATGTCTACTTTCCCATAAACATTGTAGATTTTTTGTATACATCAGAAGCATTTTATATATACACATTTAATATTTTCCAAATTCATGATAAAATTTTTTTAACATATTTTTTATGTCTGTTGTTGCCATACACATTCTACATTTTTTCCTAAACATAACGAGAATTTTTGATATACACGTTTAACATTGCCCAGATACATGATTAACATATTTGAAAACTTATATATTTTGATGTCTACTTTTTTCATACACAATGTATATTTTTATACATTTTTTGTATACATCTGAAATATTTTTGCTATAATCATTTCATAACTATTTTTTAAAAAAACTCTAGTATTTTTTACGTACCCATTATACTTTTTTGTATACACCGGAAACATTTTTTTAATACACACTTAAATTTTAAAATGCATGATTAACATTTAAAAAAACGAAAACTTATAGTATTTTTTGATTTCTACCTTTTTCCATACGCATTGTATATTTTTGTATATGCCGAAGATGTTTTTTCTATAAACACCAAACATTTTTTGATGCATGGTTACTTTTTCCAAATTTTATATATAAAGTGATTTTCATAATAGACATACTCAGAATATTTCAAAATATAAGTAATAGTAAAAAAATTAATGCAAGAAAGTGAAAACAAAATGAAAGGAAAAAAAAGCGCCAGAGGCTTATGTCCATGCTGGGCAGGTCCAATATGGCGTCTGGCTTTCAGCGTTCTTTTTTTTTATATTTCGTTTTGTTTCACAGTGTTGCATTCCTTTTTTTGTTTTATTATTTGATTTTTTCTTGTAAAAATCACTTTTAAATAACAAACTTGAAATATATTGATCATGCATTATAAAAATTGTAAGTATATATAGAAAAAATGTTTCATGTATACAAAAAATATACAGTGTCTATGGAAAAAGTACACTTCAAAAAAACCATGCTTCCGGTTAGTTTTTTTTCATGAAAAAAGTTCATCAAAACCTATTAACATGGGATCTAATTTTGAAGATCTCGATACGAGGAATCCAATGGTGAAAACGGTTCAAGATTTGGATGCACGGTTTAAGAGATAAAATGTTTTGAATAAACGGATCTATGCGAAAAGGGAAAACTTCCAGGTTGTGACAAGTGGCGCCCATGCAGCACGCCATTTGTCACAATCTGGAAAGGTGAGCGTGATCTTTGCAAGGAGTACTTTTTAAATAGTGATTTTGTCACAAAGGGTGATATATATCATTTATGTACGACCACGGGGGCACTATTGGGCTAAACCCACTGCGTGTGCCTGTTTTCTTTTCCTTTTCTCATTCTTTTCCTTTTTCTATTTTTCCAGCAGTTTCGTTGTATCTTTTTCTTCATAGTTTCAGCCTTTTTCGTTTACTTAGCTTATTTTATTTTGGTTTTCCTGTTAAGTTTTTCTATGATTTTTATATTCAGAAAGTTATCATAATAATACATGATGAACTCTTTTTTACAGTATGTGATAATTATTTTTAAAAATAGAGTATCTATATTTTTTAATAAGTGACAAACATATTTTAAATACAAAATAAACACTTTGCAAATAAGTGAGTAACAATCTTTCAATATGCCACTAACAATAATAAATATGTTGTTAACCATTTCTACTATGTGTTTTTTTTCAAATATGTGACGGACATTTATGAATACATGATGGTATTACTTTAATGTGCGGTTACCGTTTTTATAAAATTCACGATGAACGTTCATATGCATTGGACATTTTAGTTTTCTGGAATTTTAATATTTAAAAGTTTTTGGAAAAACATCGGTTTAACCCAGGATATGGTCCAAACCCACTTAGCTCTCACAGTGGACATTTTTTGGGATTTGATCCAACCCAACCTAACGTGTGTAGAGCGTGAAATAGGAGGAGCTCTTTCAAGGGACCTCCTATTTTATGCACTGCATTTTTCTCAAAAAAGAAATTACAACTTGTAAGTCAAACCACTTCCCAAATGCACAATGCATTTGTTAGCGAGTCGGACCCCTTCGGGTTCATCGAGCAAGTGCTATGGAGCGAATTTTCTGTCGCTTCGTTTACTTTTCTATCGTGTTAAGTTGGTTTTTCTTCAGAAAAACATCTTGATGGACCTTCTGAAAGATCAAAAAAATGATACAAGGTTTAAAAAATATTTGGGAATTTGAAATATGATCATTTAAAAATCACAAAAATGCTAACGGATTGGGGAAATGTTGCATGAAATAGAAAGAAGGTTCACAAATTCTAACAATATTTTTATGAAATTTAAAAAACATTCATGAATTAAAAGAATTTGGTAATAAACAATCATGGATTCGAAAACATTCATTGATTTTAAAAATGTTCCTGAATTATACCTACATCCATGAATAAAATTTTGGTGAATTTTAAAAAATAGTATTTAGTTTGAAATAATCTAATGTATTTTTTCACAAATGTTCATGACTTCAATTTTTTGTGTTAATTTGAAAAATATTAATGAAATGGCTAAAAATGTTTGCGATTTTTTTAAATATCTTCTGGTACAAAAAATGTCTAGAAATTTCAAAGAGGTGGGGGAATGTAGAAAGAAATATTAAAAGAAAATAAACCTAAAAAGTAGTAGAAAATGAAAAGGAAAAAGGAAAAAAATGAAAAATAGAAGATGAAATCAGAAAATTTTAAAAAGAACCAAAACTAAACAAAAACTCAAAAAAGACAAAACCACGGTAGGAAACCAGCTACTGGAACCATATACCAGAAGATATTTTTTTAGGGGGGGCCAGAAGAATGAAAGCGGTTGAAAACAACTTAAAAATGATAAATGGGAAACTTTTCAATGGGTCTCGGCCCATTGTGTACTCTAGGATTCTCCCTCTCTCAAGTACAGTTGGCAGAAATTTTGGCGGTAGTAAGAAATACAAAGGACCTAAGGGCCATGCTCATATCCGTAAATTTTGAGAAGGCTTATGTTTAGTTTGAGCCCCATATAGCCATCTTAAAAAAATTTAGCATTGTCAACGACAAGGGCGTGATGAAAATATTTGAAAAACTCTATTTGTTGGATTAGAACGCTTTCCATTTGTTCCAAGGAAAAAAAGAGCAACAATTGACAAACTAGTTTTGTGAAATTACATTGCTAGGGGCTTAACAGAAGGGGATACCAAAAATTATGGCCACCGATTAGTATTGGGGTTCCATTTCCATCGGGAGAAGAAAATATCCACCATATTTTCATGGAATTGGAGAGGTAGTAAGTTGGGTTTGGAAGTAAGAGAGAAGGAGACGCAAGAATAGGAGACAATGTAGGAAGAAGAAATGAAAGCACCGTTTTACTTTTACCTTTCCTGTTTTTGTTCTATGGTAGACATAGAAATTATTAAAGTGATTTTTTCTCATTGAACCATAGAAATTGGGTAGTTTGCCAATTTTTGGCGATTTTGAGCGCCCTCATCTCACCCGGGCATTGATGAAAAAGGCATAGGCATTCATGAATGGGTCGGGGCTATGGACAACGCTCTACTTTGGCTAGCTGGCATGAGGAGAAGATCAGCCGCCTCCCGGGCCGTTAGATATCGAGCAAGACATCCGCTCGATCTGGCCACGTGAACCGTTCTGTGTACCCGCCGGTTTGCAATATAGGCCATGTTGCTCTCGTCAGCTGCAGCATGGGTCATGCTACGCTCACCGCCCCGTGTCACGTCAGCTCATCCTACCACAAGGTGGACGTTTGCGACATCGACGGCGTTGCAACTTGCCAGTTCTTGCGCTCACTATGCAACATGGATAACGTTGCATCTGCAACATGGACGATGTTGCATCTGCAAAACGTCTGATTTTGTGACAAAGGGATGCGTCAACGAAGGTCGGTGCTACCCCTTTAGGTTGGAGTGGCAACGATGCTACAATGCGGGGGTCCCAGCACCGTCACTCCATCTAGCAGCTATGGCTGCGGTATTTTGACAACGATGACTATGGGAGCCCACCCTCTCTGTATCTATCAAGACACGGTAGCTAATGAGGGATTGCCATAAAAAGGTGGATGTTGTGGCTGGGATGCGGTAGACGATGCTCGATGTTGGCCCCCTCCTGGTTTGCATCGGCAGGGATCTGTAGGTCGTCATGGGAGCCATCTCTCAAGCATGACGAGTGAGAGAAGGGAGAGTGCGAAAGATGTGTGGACGAGCGCTTCATTGAGGTAATAATGTTGGGGGGAGGTGATCGGTTGGCTGGGCTTGAGTAATGCTACACGTACAAAGGAGTTACAAGGTTTTACAAAGAGGGTTAATTTGATTGGTCAATGGGTGGGGAGGCGGCCCACCCCCTGAAAATCAGGAGAGGGCAAGTTTATGATTGGTTAGTAGATAAAAAATTCTAGTCAACGTGTAATTGCGTGTAACTTTTTGTATGTTTAGCATTATTAGCTGGGCTTACACGGCCATGTGTCATGCAGAGGAGGTAGTCGACGCAGTGTCTCTTTTCAGCCGGTTAAGGCTGAGTATTTCCAACAAATCGATGTCTATCCAAATCGTGGCTGGGAGTCATGGGCACACCAATTTCTTAGCATGTTTGGCATTGGTTCTTAACCAAATGTACGAACCTTTGGCCTGCACATTGGCTCTATCTATTTATAACGTCATTGGCACACACAAAATGCCCAGGGTGGATAGGCGGGCGAATCCTCTTCCCCGCGTAGGTTAGGGAATAGCAATCAAACGTGAACCTGAACTACGCCACTAGTTACGATTCGGACGACCCAATCAGTAAGGTTTCTCTTCCGTTTTTTCGTATATTTTTCTTTTAATTTTTTCTTCTTTATTCCTTTTTGCTTTTCTTCTCTTTTTTCCTTTTCAGTTTCCTTTTCATTATTTTTTTATTTTTGGTTTGTCCCTTTCCTTTTTCATTTCACGAACATTTTTTCAAATCATGATTTTTTTCATTGAAAATGCAATTTTTTTATGAATTCATGGATCTTTCCTAAAATCATGAACATTCGTAAAATTTGTGAACATTTTTCCAAAATTTGGAACATATTTTTAAATCATAATTATTTTGAACTCGTCAATATTTTTTGAATTGGTGAACATTTTCAAAATTGATGAAAAAAATTTATATTGTGGGAACATTTTTTGAATCACTATTTTTTATCATTCACGCATAATTTTTAAAATCCATGTATATTTTTGGAATTGATAAACTTTATTTGAAATTCATGAGCATTTTTTTGAATTCATTAAAATTTATTTGAGTTCATGAATTTTTTTAGGAAAATCAAAATAAAATTCATATACATGAATAATTTTAAATTTGGAGATTTTTTCAAACCCGTGAGCATTGTTTGAAATCCTAGAATTTTTTTAATTTGTGGAAAAAAATTAGTAATCGGTACGGGCGAGACATGGCCCTTGCGCTAATTAGTGTGTGGTGCGATACACATCATGGAAACTTGCAACCTGCGCGTTTCGGCATGTGCCCAACTCAAAAGCTTGTGGGTACCGATTCCTTAGTAGGAGTCGCCTACGTTTGGACAACGACGGTCCGACCCATTGGTTGTGTCGCTCGAAGCGTTCAGTCGATTCAGTCTGTCTTTTCCTTCTTCTTTTTTCATTTTTCTGTTGTTTTTTTTTCTTCTGTTATCTTTGTTTTTTCGCGGACTTTCTTTGGCTTTTATTTTTCTTTGCTATGTTTCGGTTTTTCTTATTTCTATTTTTATACTTTTTTCCTTTGTTTCTTTTTTTGGTTTTTTTCTTTTCATGGTTTTCTTCTATTTTCATTTTTTTCAACACATACCTACCTTTCCATACACGTTGTACATTTTTTGCATACGTGTAAAACATTTTTATACACATTTATCATTTTCTAAATAGTTGTTTCACATTTTTACAAAAACATATTTTGAATATATTTTCCAAATACAATGTAACTGTTTTCTCAAATACTTGTTGAAACATTTTTTGATTGATATTGTTTTATAACTAAACAAACATTTTTGTACACTGCACAATTTTTTTTTTGAAAATGTGACAAACACATTTCTGAACTTTGTGATTTTGTTTTTTGAATGTACAAAACATTTTTCTGAATTACATGGGCATTTTTTTTACATTTTAAAAACAAATTAAAAAATTTCACATATATTTTTATTAAATTTTGACACGTTTTAGGTGTCACTAACATTTTTCATACACATGATTAATATTTTTTGTAACCATTACTAACATATGTACATTCTTTTGTACATCAGCAACAATTTTTGAATGCACGTTTAACATTTAAATATTTTATTTAAAGTGTTTTTGTAATATATATTTTGAAAATATTTTGAAATTAAATAAAAGTAAGAAAACAAACATAGCAAATGAACATGTGAAGGAAAACCGGAAAACACACATGACGTCATCACGGCGCGGTAGCTAACTACTGGGCCGGCCTAGTTCTGGGTAGGCGAGCCTGGAGGCCTGGAAGCACTCATCCTGTTGGGATTGTCTCAAAAAAAAACTCATCCTGTTGGGGAAAAAAGGTTGAGCTCTCGCTCACTCCCACACAGTGTTTGGGAATTCACTGCCGACGAGGAAAGCGGAAGCGGTGCGCAGGCAGCGCGATAGCTACCGCTGTTGGAGAGAGGTTGCTGGACAAGCAAAAAACATTATTTTTTTTGCGGGTAGCAAAAAACATATACTCATGGAGGTGGCGCAACAGTGATAATATCTTGGAGATGTTTGCTGCAATGACGCGGCAGGACGAGCAAAAACCAATCCACCGATGCTCCTGGAACACAAACAAAGCATCATGCCATCATTATCAAGCACATGTACCGAGGTCCGCGAGAGCATACTACCATGCCCAAACGCTGACTTGCTGCACGAACATCACTTAGCAATAAATTATTCCGCTTCCAATGCTCGTGTGGTCGTGTGGCACGCCAATCACACCGCCGCGCAGTTTGACACAGGCCCATCAAGATCCTGTGTGTGTGATGGATCCCTGGCCGGCTAATGCCCATCCCCATTTCCTGCATCGTGATAGCGGGGATATGCCTGGTGGGGAATAGAGCGCGATATTATATCCACCACGTTTCTGTCTATGGAGTGTGATAGGAAGTCAGGTTCAAATTTCATGATTTGGATATGGCCCTGTTCACTATGATGGTACTACGTAGTATTTTATTCCGATTTATTTGATCGACATACCTTCAGATGGACTACCTTACAGGTATTGTGGGTAACCATCGGCTTCCCTGCCTTATCGCAAGAGATTTCCTTCTTGCGTGGATATCACAAGAGATATAACCTGAATGATATATTCTTCTTCTCGTTTCTGGCCGTGACGGAGTAATATCGTCAAATACCATATAATGTAGACGATTTTTCAAACAGCTTTTGGATATCACGCTATTTTCTTAACACAGTACAGACGCGATTACACACATTCGTATATACACACATACACTTATCCCTATAAATGCACGCATGCAAACCCTACTCCTATGAGCACCCCTGAGAGACTGTAGCAACACATTATCTTGACATTGACGAACACGTTACAGACACTTTTGTAGTTGACGAAACATCTCCTCCCACTGAACACATATCGCTGGAAGGGCTGGAATAAATCCAGAAAAATGTGAGCACAAGCGTCAAAGTTTAGGACTTGAACTTTGGTGGGCCGGGATACCATTGTCCGCCTAACCATCCAACCACAAGTCGGTTCGCGTATAATAGTCTGTTGAGTGGGGTTGCTGCATAAAACTCATAATGTCTTGTCACAAGAGTGGCCTAGAGTCTCGAACCATTCAATCCCTCAAGGTTGATATCATTAGGTTGTAAGTTTAGGGCCTCTTTGATTCACAAGATTTTAAAAACACGGGAATAGAAAGAAAAAAAGATTGAAATGTCATACTCATCTCAATCCTACATGATTTTGAGTTGTTTAATTGTATCAAGGAAAAAACAAAGAAGTCTTTCAAAGAGGTTTGAGTGAATGCTAGAAATCCTATTGAAAGTATTACAAAAAAAATCTTACGTGCAAGGATAGAAGCATCGAGCAAGTCTAGCAGAGTTGCCATATGACCTTGATCATAATAATTGTATTCTAGCAGCGTCATCATATGCCTCTCGATCACAATAATTTATGAAGCACGCTTCGAAAAGGACTCCTATTGTAACAACCTAGAGTTTTAAAACCATTGATATTGCATAATTATGGTGTAATAGTTCTATTTTGCATTTTATGTCATCATTCTATTAAATATTTCACCTCAAAGAATTAATATATCTATTTTCAGAAAATCAATTTGTGCCTTGTTGGTATTTTATTTAATTGCTTTTCCAAATTCCGTTCAAGGCTTCTAAAAATTCATTTTCATATTCAACACCAATATAAGCTTCCAAACTTTGTCCATAATTTTCTTATCACTTTTCAAAGCTCCACCAAAAAATTCATGATTTTTGGACACTCCCATATCATACCTCTAGTTCAAACATATTTGAATTTAATTCCAATAATTTTGAATTCAAACTTGTCAAACATTTTCAAATTCATTTTTTCCGGATCAGGCATAATCTTGGACTGCATAAAAATTTGTCCCATGAAGAAATTCCATCTCTAATCTCTCCTTTTATTTTTCCGTGGTTATGTTTATTTCAAAAAAGTAACATGAGAAGGGAGGCTGGTAACGACTTGGAAGAAATCAAAATATTCCTGGCGACCATCCCAATCCTGGGTCGGTGGCCTGCATTGAGAGCCACCAGACTCACAAAACGACACCTGCGTGCTGGATGTCGTGAATTCTTAGGACTGGTCTTATGAGCGCAAGGTGATCACCTCGAGAGAGCATGGAGGCCCGCCAAATGGACAGTTTCAACTCCATCCCGCCGACGAGCGGTAGAAGCACAGAGGTTGGTACCTTTAGGATGGAGAGGGGGGACCCATATAGGGTATAGGAAAGTTCACCACAGGGCAAGCCATCTCACTATGGATGCTGGCGAGATGATCCGGGGGGCAGTGGATCGGTGGTGCAGAGCACTTCGCAAAGTTTGTGTGCATATTGGAGGCCCTGCCAAAGACTCGAAAAGCTCATAGATGGTCGTGGTGGCAAAACACGACCACATAGATGACCTTGCCCCACAGCTCGTTGATACGTCTTCAATGTATCTATAATTTTTAATTGTTCCATGTTGTTATATTATCAATCTTCGATGTTTTATAATCATTTTATAGTTATTTTATATCATTTTTTGGTACTAACCTATTGACATAGTGCCAAGTGCCAGTTGCTGTTTTTTCCATGTTTTTTACATCGCAAAAAATCAATACCAAACGGAGTCCAAATGCCACGAAACTTTACGAAGATTTTTTATGGACCAGAAGACACCTAATGGGCCCTGGCTACGCTTGGGGGTGCTCCGAGGAGAGCACAACCCACCAGGGCGCGTCAAGAGGCTCAGGCGTGCCCTGGTGAGTTGTGCCCACCTCGGGTGCCCCCCGGACCGCCTCTTTGCTCTATAAATACCCCAATATTCCCAAAACCCTAGGGGAGTCGACGAAATATTGATCCAGCCGCCGCAGAGTCCAAAACCGCCAAATCCAATCTAGACACCATCTCGGATGGGGTTCACCACCTCCATTGGTGCCTCTCCGATAATGCGTGAGTAGTTCTTTGTAGACCTTCGGGTTCGTAGTTAGTAGCTAGATGGCTTCCTCTCTCTCGCTTGATTCTCAATACAATGGTCTCTTGTAGATCCATATGGTGTAACTCTTTTTGCGGTGTGTTTGTTGGGATCAGATGAACTTTGAGTTTATCAGATCTATCTTTTTATATCCATGAAAGTATTTGAGTTTCTTTGATCTCTTTTATGCATGATCTCTTATAGCCTCGTATTTCTTGTCCGATATTTGGGTTTTATTTGGCTAACTTGATCTATTTATCTTGCAATGGGAGGGGGTGCTTTGTAGTGGGTTCGATCTTACGGTGCTTGATCCCGGTGATAGAAGGGGAACCGACACGTATGTATCGTTGCTACTAAGGATAAAACGATGGGGTCTATCTCTACATAGATAGATCTTGTCTACATCATGTCATCGTTCTTATTGCATTACTCCGTTTCTCCATGAACTTAATGAAGTAGATGCATGCTGGATAGCGATCGATGTGTGGAGTAATAGTAGTAGATGCAGGCAGGAGTCGGTCTACTAATCTTGGACGTGATGCCTATGTAATGATCATTGCCTCGATATCATCATGATTATTTGAAGTTTTATCAATTTCCCAACAGTAATCTGTTCACCCACTGTTTGCTATTTTTCTCGAGAAAAGCCACTAGTGAAACCTACGACCCCCGGGTATCTTTCTCATATTATTTGCCTTTGCGATCTATTTTTATTTGCCTTTTATTTTCAGCTATATTAATTCAAAAATACAAAAATATCTTGCTGCAATTTATTCTTATTTATTTTATTTGGCGTTCGATCTACCAATATCTACAATTTTATCTCACGCTTGTTTGCCCATCTTGGGGCGCCGCTACCCGAAAGGGATTGAGAACCTCTTTTACATGTCGGGTTGCGAGTAGTTGTTATTTGTGTGTAGGTGTTGTTTACGTTGTGTTGCTTGGTTCTCCTACTGGTTCGATAACCTTGGTTTCATAACTGAGGGAAATACCTACCGCCGTTGTGCTGCATCATCCATTCCTCTTTGGGGAGATATCGACGTAGCTTCAAGCGACATCAAAAGGAATTTTTGGCGCCGTTGCCGGGGAGGATCTTCAACATATACCATGTTCGTATCATAAATCTCATCTCCTTGCAATTTACATTATTTGCCATTTGCCTCTCATTTTTTCTCTCCCCCACTTCATAAAATTTGTCGTTTTATTCGCCCCTCTTTTTTCGTTCGCCGTTTTCTTGCCGGATCTGTTTTTATGTGCAACCTTGTTTACCGTTATTATCATCATGGATAGTTCTTCCTCTATTGCGTGAACTGCCGAGAACAAGGTTCTCAACTTTAAACAAAGGGGAGGAGAAAATTTAAAAGATGCTTTGTATAGAATTTGCAATGCTCATAATAGATCTATCGGTAAGCAATCTACTTTTGTTCTTCTTCGTTGCTTTTATGTGGGCATCACCACTTGGTATAGATTCGTCCTTGATACGATTACTGGTGGAAATTTCTTT
>NC_053023.1:425903178-425919242 GCF_003073215.2 Triticum urartu | reverse complement strand
TGATTCCCATGGCATACCAATATAATCTAAGGACACCTAAAAGCCAAATCTTGGGGATGCCCCGGAAGGCATCCCCTCTTTCGTCTACTTCCATCGGTAACTTTACTTGGAGCTATATTTTTATTTACCACATGATATGTGTTTTGCTTGGAGCGCCTTGTATTATTTGAGTCTTTATTTGTTAGTTTTACACAATCATCCTAGCTGTACACACCTTTTGAGAGAGACACACATGATTCAGAAATTGTTAGAATACTCTATGTGCTTCACTTATACTTTTGAGTTATATAGTTTTTGCTCTAGTGCTTCTCTTATATCTTTTAGAGCACATTGGTGGATTTGCTTTATAGAAACTATTGTTCTCTCATGCTTCACTTAGATTATTTTGAGAGTCCTACAAAACAGCATGGTAATTTGCTTTAATTATGTTAGGCATTCAAAATTAATAAAAAATTTCTTATGAGTGTGTTGAATACTATGAGAAGTTTGATACTTGATAATTGTTTTGAGATATGGAGATGGTGATATTAGAGTCATGCTAGTTGAGTAGTTGTGAATTTGAGAAATACTTGTGTTAAAGTTTGTGATTCCCGTGGCATGCACGTATGGTGAACCGTTAGGTGATGAAGTCGGAGCATGATTTATTTATTGATTGTCTTCCTTATGAGTGGCGGTCAGGGATGAGCGATGGTCTTTTCCTACCAATCTACCCCCTAGGAGCATGCGCGTAATACTTTGCTTTGATAACTTATAGATTTTTGCAATAAGTATATGAGTTCTTTATGACTAAGGTTGAGTCCATGGATCATACACACTTTTCTTCCTTCCACCATTGCTAGCCTCTCTAATACCGCGCACCTTTCGCCGGT
Organism: Triticum urartu; assembly: GCF_003073215.2. Lineage (NCBI taxonomy): Eukaryota > Viridiplantae > Streptophyta > Magnoliopsida > Poales > Poaceae > Triticum > Triticum urartu. Next base: position 425,918,373 of record NC_053023.1, on the reverse strand, counting down.
ATCATACACCCACCATATACCTTCCTCAAAACAGCCACCATACCTATCTATCATGGCATTTGCATAGCCATTCCGAGATATATTGCCATGCAACTTTCCACCGTTCCGTTTACTATGACACGCTCCATCATTGTCATATTGCTTTGCATGATCATGTAGTTGACATTGTATTTGTGGCAAAGCCACCGTTCATAATTCTTTCATACATGTCACTCTTGATTCATTGCATATCCCGGTACACCGCTGGAGGCATTCACATAGAGTCATATTTTGTTCTAAGTATTGATTTGTAAGTAAATAAAAGTGTGATGATCATCATTTTTAGAGCATTGTCCCAAGTAAGGAAAGGATGATGGAGACTATGATTCCCCCACAAGTCGGGATGAGACTCCGGAAGAAAAAAAGAGGCCATAAAAAGTCCCAAATAAAAAAATAAATATGAGAGAAAAAGAGAGAAGGGACAATGCTACTACCCTTTTACCACACTTGTGCTTCAAAGTAGCACCATGATCTTCATAATAGAGAGTCTCCTCTGTTATCACTTTCATATACTAGTCGGAATTTTTCATTATAGAACCTGGCTTGTATATTCCAATGACGGGCTTCCTCAAAATGCCCTAGGTCTTCGTGAGCAAGCGAGTTGGATGCACACCCACTTAGTTCCTTTTGTTGAGCTTTCATACACTTATAGCTCTAGTGCATCCGTTGCATGGCAATCCCTACTCACTCACATTGATATCTATTGATGGGCATCTCCATAGGCTATTGATACGCCTAGTTGATGTGAGACTATCTTCCCCTTTTTTGTCTCCTTGATGTCTACTACACAACCTTCTTCTTGTAGACGTTGTTGGGCCTCCAAGTGCAAAGGTTTGTAGGACAGTAGCAAATTTCCCTCAAGTGGATGACCTAAGGTTTATCAATCCGTAGGAGGCGTAGGATGAAGATGGTCTCTCTCAAGCAACCCTGCAACCAAATAACAAAGAGTCTCTTGTGTCCCCAACACACCCAATACAATGGTAAATTGTATAGGTGCACTAGTTCGGCGAAGAGATGGTGATACAAGTGCAATATGGATGGTAGATAAAGGTATTTGTAATCTGAAATTATAAAAACAGCAAGGTAACGAATGATAAAAGTGAGCGTAAACGGTATTGCAATGTGTTGAAACAAGGCCTAGGGTTCATACTTTCACTAGTGTAAGTTCCCTCAACAATACTAACATAATTGGATCACATAACTATCCCTCAACATGCAACAAAGAGTCACTCCAAAGTCACTAATAGTGGATAATGAACGAGGAGATTATGGTAGGGTACGAAACCACCTCAAAGTTATTCTTTCCAATCAATCCGTTGGGCTATTCCTATAAGTGTCACAAATAGCCCTAGAGTTCGTACTAGAATAACACCTCAAGACACAAATCAACCAAATCCCTAATGTCACCTAGATACTCCAATGTCACCTCAAGTATCCGTGGGTATGATTATATGATATGCATCACACAATCTCAGATTCATCTATTCAACCAACACAAAAGGACCTCAAAGAGTGCCCCAAAGTTTCTACCGGAGAATCACGACGAAAACGTGTGCCAACCCCTATGCATAGGTTCATGGGCGGAACCCGCAAGTTGGTCACCAAAACATACATCAAGTGAATCACATGGTATCCCATTGTCACCACCGATACGCACGACAAGACATACATCAAGTGTTCTCAAATCTTTAAAGACTCAATCCGATAAGATAACTTCAAACGGGAAACTCAATTCATTACAAGAGAGTAGAGGGGGGGGGGGAGAAACACCATAGGATCCAAATATAATAGCAAAGCTCGCGATACATCAAGATCGTATCACGTCAAGAACACGAGAGAGAGAGAGAGATCAAACACATAGCTACTGGTACATACCCTCAGCCCCGAGGGAGAACTACTCCCTCCTCGTCATGGAGAGCACGAAATGATGAAGATGGCCACCGGGGAAGGATTGCCCCCTCCGGCAGGGTGCCGGAACGGGTCTATATTGGTTTTCGGTGGCTACGGAGGCTTCTGGCGGCGGAACTCCCGATCTATTGTGTGTTCTGGAAGTTTTAGGATACGTAGGTATATATTGGTGAAAGAGGCACGTCGGTGGACCGAAGGGGGGGGCACGAGGCAGGGGGGCGCGCCCTAGGGAGGTGGGCGCGGCCCCACCCTCGTGGGCACCTCCCTTCTTTCCTGACGTGCACTCCAAGCTTTTCCGGTAGCTTTCCTTCCAAAAATAACTTCTCCAGTTGATTTCGTTCCGTTTCGACTCCATTTGATATTCCTTTTCTTTGAAACACTGAAATAGGCAAAAAACAGCAATTCTGGGCTGGGCCTCCGGTTAATAGGTTAGTCCCAAAAATAATATAAAAGTGGATAATAAAGCCCAATATTGTCTAAACAGTAGATAATATAGCATGGAGCAATCAAAAAATTATAGATACGTTGGAGACGTATCAAACATCCCCAAGCTTAATTCCTGCTCGTCCTCGAGTAGGTAAATGATAAAAACAGAATTTTGGATGCGGAGTGCTACTTGGCATAATTTCAATGTGATTCTTCTTAATTGTGGTATGAATATTTAGATCCGAAAGATTCAAGACAAAATTTCATATTGACATAAAAATGATAATACTTCAAGCATACTAACTAAGCAATTATGTCTTCTCAAAATAACATGGCCAAAGAAAGTTCATCCCTACAAAATCGTATAGTTTAGTCATGTTTCATTTTCGTCACACAAGAATGCTCTCATCATGCACAACCCAAATGACAAGCCAAGCAATTGTTTCATACTTTAGTAATCTCAAACTCATAAACTTTCACACAATACATGAGCGCGAGCCATGGACATAGCACTATAGGTGGAATAGAATATAATGAGGGGGGTTATGTGGAGAAGACAAAAAGGAGAAAGTCTCACATCAACGAGGCTAATTAATGGGATATGGAGATGCCCACCAATTGATGTTAATGCAAGGAGTAGGGATTGCCATGCAACGGATGCACTAGAGCTATAAATGTATGAAAGCTCAACAAAAGAAACTAGTGGGTGTGCATCCAACTTGCTTGCTCACAAAGACCTAGGGCACTTGAGGAGGCCCATTGTTGGAATATACAAGCCAAGTTCTATAATGAAAAATTCCCACTAGTATATGAAAGTGATAACATGAGAGACTCTCTACTATGAAGACCATGGTGCTACTTTGAAGCACAAGTGTGGTAAAAGGATAGTAACATTGTCCCTTCTCTCTTTTTCTCTCATTTTCATTTTTTTGGGCCTTCTCTTTTTTTATGGCCTTTCTCTTTTTTTTATTCCTCACTTGGGACAATGCTCTAAAAAATGATGATCATCACACTTCTATTTATTTACAACTCAATGATTACTACTCGATACTAGAACAAAGTATGACTCTATATGAATGCCTCCGGCGGTGTACCGGGATTGCGATGATGCATGAGTGACATGTATGAAAGAATTATGAGAGGTGGCTTTGCCACAAATACGATGTCAACTACATGATCATGCAAAGCAATATGACAATGATGATGCGTGTCATAATAAACGGAATGGTGGAAAGTTGCATGGCAATATATCTCGGAATGGCTATGGAAATGCCATAATAGGTAGGTATGGTGGCTGTTTTGAGGAAGATATAAGGAGGTTTATGTGTGACAGAGCGTATCGTATCACGGGGTTTGGATGCACCGGCGAAGTTTGCACCAACTCTCAATGTGAGAAAGGGCAATGCATGGTACCGAAGAGGCTAGCAATGATGGAAGGGTGAGAGTGTGTATAATCCATGGACTCAACATTAGTCATAAAGAACTCACATACTTATTGCAAAAATCTACAAGTCATCAAAAACCTCGGCACTACGCGCATGCTCCTAGGGGGATAGATTGGTAGGAAAAGACCATCGCTCGTCCCCGACCGCCACTCATAAGGAGGACAATCAAATAACACCTCATGTTTCAAATTTGTTACACAACGTTTACCATACGTGCATGCTACGGGACTTGCAAACTTCAACACAAGCATTTCTCAAATTCACAACTACTCAACTAGCATGACTTTGATATTATTACCTCCATATCTCAAAACAATCAAGCATCAAACTTCTCTTAGTATTCAATACTCTATATGAAAGTTTTTACTATTCTTGGATGCCTAGCATATTAAGATTATTTAAGAAAATTACCATGCTATTTAAAACTCTCAAAAAGATATAAGTGAAGCATGAGAGTTCATCTATTTCTATAATACCACCACCGTGCTCTAAAAAGATATAAGTGAAGCACTAGAGCAACAACAAACTACTCCGGAAGATATAAGTGAAGATCAATGAGTAGTCGAATATTTATGCAACTATGTGAAGACTCTCTAACATTTAATAATTTCAGATCTTGGTATTTTATTTAAACAGCAAGCGAAACAAAATAAAATGAAATGACGCTCCAAGCAAAACACATATCATGTGGCGAATAAAAATATAGCTCCAAGTAAAGTTATCGATGAACGAAGACGAAAGAGGGGATGCCTTCCGGGGCATCCCCAAGCTTAGGCTCTTGGCTCTCCTTATTCCATACTCCACCGAATCCTTACCCAAAACTTGAAAACTTCACAACACAAAACTTAACAGAAAACTCGTAAGCTCCGTTAGTATAAGAAAATAAATCACCACTTTAAGGTACTGTAAAGAACTCATTCTTTATTTATATTGGTGTTAAACCTACTGTATTCCAACTTCTCTATGGTTTATAAACTCTTATACTAGCCATAGATTCATCAAAATAAGTAAACAACACAATGAAAACAGAATCTGTCAAAAACAGAACAGTCTGTAGTAATCTGAATCAAACGTATACTTATGGAACTCATAAAATTCTCAAATAAATTGATGGACGTGAGGAATTTATCTATTAATCATATTCAAAAAGAATTAACTAAATATCACTCTCCAAATAAAAATGGCAGCAATACTCGTGAGCGCTAAAGTTTCTGTTTTTGACAGCATGATCAACAAGACTTTCCCCAAGTCATCCCAAAGGTTCTACTTGGCACAAACACTAATTAAAAGCATAAAACCACATGTAAACAGAGTCTAGATTAATTATTTATTACTAAACAGGAGCAAAAGCAAGGAATAAAAATAAAATTGGGTTGCCTCCCAACAAGCGCTATCATTTAACGCCCCTAGCTAGGCATGATGATTTCGACGATGCTCACATAAAAGATAAGAATTGAAACATAAAGAGAGCATCATGAAGAATATGACTAGCACATTTAAGTCTAACATGATTCCTATGCATAGGGATTTTGTGAGCAAACAACTTATGGGAACAATAATCAACTGGCATAGGAGGGCAAAACAAACATAACTTCAAAACTTTAAGCACATAGAGAGGAAACTTGATATTATTGCAATTCCTACAAGCATATATTCCTCCCTCATAATAATTTTCAGTAGCATCATGAATGAATTCAAAAATATATAAATCACTTAAAGCATTCTTTTCATGATCTACAAGCATAGAAAATTTACTACTCTCCACATAAGCAAAATTCTTCTCATTCGGAATAGTGGGAGTATCATAAGAAACTCGAATACTATAAATTGTTTCCACATTAAAAGAGTAATGTTCAGAGAAGGGGTAACCATAATCATGATAAGTTTTATAAATATAATCACTACTTTTTATAGCATAAGTATCATCACAATAATCATCATAAGTAGGAGGCATGCTATCATCATTATAAATTTGCATATCAAAACTTGGGAGACTAAAAATATCATCTTCATTAAGCGTAGCATCCCCAAGCTTGGGACAAACATTAATTGCAGCAAATATATTCTCAAAAACATCATATTCATCAAACATAGCATCCCCAAGTTTGGGCCTTTTCATATCATAAGCATAATCACTCTCATCATTAATAGTATGGATAGCACCAATAGTATAGCAATTATCATATTCTTCCAAGCAAGTGCCAAAAAGATTTTCAAGATTATAAGAAGTATCATTATATTCCACAATTATATTTTCATGAGGCACAATAGTAATAGGAGCAGCACTATTTGGGAGAGATATCTTTTTACCTCTCTTTCTTTTTCTTTTCTTCTTCTTCACCACATCATGTGTGGGTTCAATCCTCTTTTTGGAGATCCTTATTAATGAGATTGGTTGAATGGGAGGCTCCTCCTCATTACCTGATTCATCATAAGAAATAATAGGAGGGTATTGGGAAGCCTCTTCCCTTTCTTTAGTATTCTCTTCATCTTCTATTTGTTTTCTTTTCTTTATGTAGTTGGCAATATAAGGGTTTTCAATACAATTCACCGCACAATACATATAATTTTTCTCTAGATCAAAATGAAGAACTTTATCAAGGGCAAATTTTGGAATATCCTTAGTTATACGTTTCATTTCTTCGTAGCCCATAAGCAAACTAAGTTCATTATATGTGCAAGGGAAATCAAGTCATCACAATTTTTGGACACGATTAGATCATGAAACAATTTGCATCAGATAATTAAATGACCACATTCATTACAAAGCTCACAAGTATGGCCAAGAAAATTCAAATTTTCAGCACAATCATCTAGCTCTTATTGCAACAATTTAGTTTCTAAGTACTTATGCTTCTTGCAATATCTATCTTCTCTATTTGGTGTCTACTTACAAACCCAATGCACTCCACATACATGTTTATAGGAGACATTTTCATCATAACTAGTGCAATCATCATTAGTGTCATGGATATTCAAAGAATTCGTACTAACAACATTGCAATCATGCTCATCATTCAAATATTTAGTTCCAAACATTCTAATGCATTCTTCTTCTAGCACTTGAGCACAATTTTCCTTTCCATCATACTCACGAAAGATATTAAAAAGATGAAGCGTATGAGGCAAACTCAATTCCATATTTTTTTATAGTTTTCTTTTATAAACTAAACTAGTGATAAAACAAGAATATAGCATCCCCAAGCTTATGGCTTTGTATATCATTAGCATCATGGATATTCAAAGAATCCATACTAACAACATTGCAATCATGCTCATCATTCAAATATTTTGTGCCAAACATTTTATTGACTTCTTCTTCTAACAATTAAGCACAATTTTTCGAACCATCATTTTCAAGAAAGATATTATAAAGATGATCAATAATATGATGAAACCTCAATTCCATTTTTATGTAGTTTTCTTTTAAAAGCCAAACTAGTGATAAAACAAGAAACTAAAAAATTCAATTGCAAGATCTAAAGATATACCTTCAAGCACTCACCTCCCCGACAACGGCGCCAGAAAAGAGCTTGATGTCTACTACGCAACTTTATTCTTGTAGACTCGTGTTGGGCTTCCAAGCGTAGAGTTTTGTAGGACAGTAGCAATTTTTTCTCAAGTGGATGACCTAAGGTTTATCAATCCGTGGGAGGCGTAGGATGGAGATGGTATCTCTCAAACAACCTTGGAACCAAATACAAGAAATCTCTTGTGTCCCCAACACACCTAATACAATGTCAAATTGTTGTGCGCCCCCGATTCAATCGTACACTAGTCATACACGCAAACGTGTACGATCAAGATCAGGGAGTCACGGGAAGATATCACAACACAACTCTAAAAAAAGTCATACAAGCATCATATTACAAGCCAGGGGCCTCGAGGGCTCGAATACAAGAGCTCGATCATGGACGAGTCAGCGGAAGCAACAATATCTGAGTACAGACATAAGTTAAACAAGTTGCCATAAGATGGCTAGCACAAACTGGGATATAGATCGAAAGAGGCGCAAGCCTCCTGCCTGGGATCCTTCTAAACTACTCATGGTCGTCGTGAGCGGCCTGCACGTAGTAGTAGGCACCTCCAGTGTAGTAGGAGTCGTTGTCGACGGTGGCACCTGGTTCCTGGGCTCCAACATCTGGTCGCAACAACCAGGTATAGAAAGGGGGAAAAGGAGGAGCAAAGCAACTGTGAGTACTCATCCAAAGTACTCGCAAGCAAGGAACTACACCACATATGCATTGGTTTCAATGAAAGGGGGTAGTATATGTGGACTAAACTGCAGAATGCCAGAATAAGAGGGGGATAGCTAGTCCTATCGTAGACCATGCTTCTGGCAGCCTCCATCTTGAAGCGGTAGAAGTGAGTAGATGGTAAGTTGACCAAGTATCATCGCATAGCATAATCCTACCCGGCGATCCTCTCCTTGTCGCCCTGTGAGAGAGCGGTCACCGGGTTGTATCTGGCACTTGAAAGGGTGTATTTTATTAAGTATCTGGTTCTAGTTGTCATAAGGTCAAGGTACAACTCCGGGTCGTCCTTTTACCGAGGGACACGACTATTCGAATAGATAAACTTCCCTGCAGGGGTGCACCACATTTTCGAACACGCTCGATCCCCTTTGGTCAGACACACTTTCCTAGGTCATGCCCGGTCTCGGAAGATCAACACGTCGCAACCCTACCTAGGCACAACAAAGAGGTCAGCACGCTGGTCTAAATCCTATGCGCGCAGGGGTCTGGGCCCATCGCCCATTGGACACCTGCATGTTGCGAGGGCGGCCGGTGAGCAGACTTAGCAACCTCCATTTACAAGGAAGTTGCGTTACGCGGTCTAACCCGGCGGGCGCCGCTCAGCCGCTGATGTCACGAAGGCTTCGACTGATACCATGACGTCGAGTGCCCATAACTGTTCCTGCATAGTTGGTTAGTGCGTATAGGCTAGTGGCAAGACTCAGATCAAATACCAAGATCTCGTTAAGCGTGTTATTTAGAAGTAACCACGGACGCTGACCAGGGCCAGGCCCACCTCTCTCCTAGGCGGTCTCAACCTGCCCTGTCGCTCCGCCACAAAGATCCACCCAGAGGGCCGTCGGGACAAAGGTCCTTTCAGCCCCCAATCCGTGAATCACTCGCGGGTACTCTACGAGCCGACCCGACTTTAGTCACCACATGTATCATATATATAATGTATATAAGAATATACTCGTGATCACCTCCCGAGTGATCACGGCCCGATAGTATAGCATGGTAGACGGACAAGAATGTAGGGTTACTGATGATAAACTAGCATCCTATACTAAGCATTTAGGATTGTAGGTAAAGGTAACAACAGTAGTAGCAAAGACAGGCTATGCATCAGGATAGGATTAACGGAAAGCAGTAACATGCTACACTACTCTAAAGCAAGCAGTAGGGAGTAGAATAGGCGATATCTGGTGATCAAGGGGGGGGGCTTGACTGGTTGCTCTGCAGACAGAAACGGACCCTCGAAGGTGAAGTAGTCGGTCACTGGTTCAACCGCGGTCTCGGGGTCTACCGAAAAGAAGTAACGGAGGGGGAACCAATAAATAACAGAGCAACCTAAGCATCACAAAGTATAACATGGCAATACACGGTGCTAGGGGTGACGTAATGCGGTACTAGGTGATACCGGCGAAGGTGGGAAAACATCTGGAAAAGTATCCCTGGTGTTTCGCGTTTTCGGACAGATGAACCGAAGGGGGAAAATTCGATGTTCGCTATGCTAAGGATGTGTGGCGGACGAACGGATCACGTATTCGGATTCGTCTCGTCGTTCTGAGCAACTTTCATGTATAATACTTTTTCATCTGACATTCCAATTATTTTCTATTAAGTTTCAAAGGTTTAAACAATTTCTAAAATTTCTGGTTTTATTTTAATTTGTTTTAATCCGAGTTGACCAAGTCAACTTTGACTAGTCAAAAGGGCAGGGAGTGGCCCACATGTCATAGGTTGTACCTAACAAATAAATAAAACTAATCTAATTGAAAGGGACCCACATGTCATTGTCGCATAAATTAACTAGTGTCCAGATTAAAAAATGGAGCCATGTGTCATTGTTTTATTAAACTAAACTAGCACTAGGTTAGTCCTAAATTAATCCTATTCTAAGTAAACCCCACACACACACTCACGCACACACCACACATGGCCGTGGCCACGGCCACTAGCAGTAGCAGTGGCATAAGCACTACGGATCAGCAATAGCAGTAGCCAGTAGTACAGGAACGCTAAAAAGTTTATTAGGGAGCAGCAGCAGCTTGTAAGCAGTGGCAAGGGGCAGCAGGAAAGCGGCGGGAGCAACGCAGCAAATTGCAGCGTTAGCAGCAGCAGCGAGCATGGGTGAGCGGGGGCGCGGGCGGCGGAAAGCGGGCACGGCTGGCGCATGCAGAGGCGCTGAGCGTGGTAGGGGCTCGCGGCCAGCGGCGAGCAGGCGCGGCCAGGGGGCGCACGGGAGGCAGCAGCAGCAATAACAAGTATGAGCAGCAGCTCGTACACGGGAGCAAAGCTCCGACCGAGCTTGGTACACTAAGAACAACAACGTAAAAGGGCACGGATCGGAGGGGAAAACGAGGGGAATTGATAGAGGAGCTCACTACGAAGCTCGTAGACGTTGTCTGGAGGCATGGGGACGGTCGGACACGTCGCGCTCGTCGACGAGATGCAGTGGCCGTGGCGGAGAAGATCGCACGATGGCGAGGTAGTAGGCCGTCCGACCTCCAACCGATAGTCCAGGGCGACGGAGAAGACGATGGCTGAGCTCCTCGACGTCTTGGTGCGACGAAGGAAGGCTGGTGGCCGCACGATCGATGATGATGGCGACGACCGCGAGCTTGGCCTCTTCCAGGACGTCGAATGTTGGAATAAGCCACGGCTTGATGTGGTCGGACTCGTCGGGCACGACGGATTCGCGCGGGACATGCGGGACGCACCGGTGCAGTCGGACTCGTTGGGTGCGCGCGGAACATGCGGGACGCAGCGGAAGCGTGGCATGGATGTGTGTCTGTGTGTGTTAGCGCGGCCGTAGATAGCTATGAGTGTGCATCGTGTGTGCGGCCGTTAGCGTAGCTAGCTAGATGCGTAGCGTGTGTGTGTAACGTGCATGCATGGATGCATGGAGCTGTTGGGGAGTCCCACGTCATGCGTGGACGCGGGCGGGCCGAGCGGATCAGCGCGCGCAGCCGGAGCGAGGTGGGCAGCGTGCGTTCGTGTGGATCATGCATGTGTGGGCATTGCGTTACCTCGTGTATAAAGACTGAACGATGCAGTCGTTGAGTTTTGTGCTCTGGAAAGTAAAAACTTGGCTGTGTTCGGCCGGGTGAAACTCCAGTGTACCCTATTACTTCTTCTACCTCTAGTCTTGAGTGAGAGAGAGAGGGAGAGCGGCAACAACAATTGATATACAGAGCTTCGGTTCGGGCGATCACCGGCGACCATGGTGCTCATCCCACATGGCGGCGGCGCGGGCGGATAGGCGACGATGGCGATGCCGATGCTGACCGTGGACAACTACACGGTCTGGGTCATCAAGGCGCAGGCGATCCTCGACGTCCACTCCGTATGGGAGGCGGTGGCACCGGGCGACGCGGCGGTGAACGCCAAGAAGGACAAGATGGCGCGCGCGTTGCTCCTCGGGGCGTTGCCGGAGGATGTGCTGCTGCAGGTGTCAACGAAGCTCACCGCCAGGGAGGTATGGGACTCCCTGAAGGTGAGGTTCGTTGGCGCCGATCGGGTCCACGCGGCGAGGCTGGGGACGCTGCGCGGCGAATTCGACCGGATGAAGATGGCGGACGGCGAGGAGCTCGATGTGTACGGCTGGAGGCTCGCGGCGATGGCGACGAGGTATGCCAACCTCGGGGAGACGCTGGGCGACGCAACACTTGTCAAGAAGTTGCTGGATACGGTGCCGGATCGCCTCTTCCCCGTCATCGCCGGCATCGAGTAGTTCCACGACGTGACGACGATGGCGTTCGACGAAGCGCTTGGGCGGCTGCGTGCGTTCGACGAGCGGGTTCGGCGCCGTGGACAAGACGGCGGCGAGCGCGGGGGTGAGCAGCTGCTCATGACGGCGGCGCAGTGGGCAGCGCGGGAGCGTCGACACGGCGGTGCTCGGGACGACAACGACGGGCGCAGCGTGGCATCGGGGAGCGGCGACAACAGGCGCAGGCGCTGCTACAAGTGCGGGGAGCACGGGCACTTCCGGCGCGAGTGCTCGCAGCTGCGGAAAGGACCGGCGGCGGGGCAGGCTTTCTTGGCCGGCACCAACATCGACGACGGCGGACTCCTTTAGGCCGTGGCTTAGAGGGTGTGTGTTGGAATAAGCCACGGCTTGGTGTGGTCGGGTTCGTCGGGCGCGACGGATTCGTGTGGGATGTGTGGGACGCACCGGTGCAGTCGGACTTGTCAGGCGCATCGGGTGCGCGCGAAACGTGCGTGACGCAGCGGAAGTGTGACATGGATGTGTGTCTGTGTGTGTTAGCGCGGCCGTAGATAGCTATGCGTGTGCATCGTGTGTGCGGCCCTTAGCGTAGCTAGCTAGATGCGTAGCGTGTGTGTGTAACGTGCATGCATGGATGCATGGATGCATGGAGCTGTTGGGGAGTCCCGCGTCGTGCGTGGACGCGGGCGGGCCGAGCAGATCAGTACGCGCAGGCGGAGCGAGGTGGGCAGCGTGCGTTCGTGTGGATCATGCATGCGTGGGCGTTGCGTTACCTCGTGTATAAAGACTGGACGATGCAGTCGTTGAGTTTTGTGCTTTGGAAAGTAAAAACGGGGCTGTGTTCGACCGGGTGAAACTTCAGTATACCCTATTCCTTCTTATACCTCTAGTCTTGAGTGAGAGAGAGAGGGAGAGCGGCAACAACATTGAATATGAGCGAGGTTGAGGAAGATTTGGGAACTAGGGTTATCAGGAAGAGAGAGGGGGGCTCGGGGCGTCAAGTAGGCACCAGGGTAAGCTGCGGGATGGCCAACACATCACCTAGGGGGGTGCAGCCATGGCGGGATGGCCGCCACGGTTCCCCCTCTGCTCCTGTAGTGAGGGGGAGATGAGTGGGGCGTGGGTTGGGCATCCCTCTTTGTTAGATGGGCCATAGTGCCCATTAGTTTAGGTTCACCTCATTTTAAAAAAATCTTTTCTGTTTTACATTTTTGTTGGTGTTTTCAATTTAGTTGGCCCACTAAATAAACTTTGCTATAGACGAAACCTGGTACTTAAATCATGCACAATATTTACCATACACAAGGTTTTACATCATTTGGAAAACTATACTTATTTGTTTATTTTAAAAGGGCCAAAATAAATGCTGGTGGACCATTTATTAATTTCTAGGATTTTATTTGTGAGCCTAATGAAGTTGAGTTCAACATGAACATGATGAGGGGAATTTATACCAAAATCCGAACATTTTAGTTTGATAGTTCGAAGCAATAATTATTGGGCTTGTGTTTTTAATTCGAATTTGAGGTCGGTTTGGAACAAAGTGATGATTAGCAAAAATTATCATGATGGAATGGCACCGTTAGGGGGAGATTACTGTAGCATGATTCTCGGGGTGTTACAATTGTATAGGTGCACTAGTTCGGCGAAGAGATGGTGATAAAAGTGTAATATGGATGGTAGAAATATATTTTTATAATCTGGATAAATAAAAACAGTAAGGTAACAAATAGTAAACGGGCACAAAAACGGTATTGCAATGCTTAAAAATGAGGCCTAGGGTCCGTACTCTCGCTAGTGCAATCTCTCAACAATGCTAATATAATTGAATCATATAACCACCCCTCAAAGTGCAACGAAGCATCACTCCAAAGTTCATATCTAGCGGCGAACATAAGCCGGAATTGTTTATAGGGTACGAAACCACCTCAAAGCTATTCTTTCCGATCAATCTATCCTAGAGTTCGTACTAAAATAACACGAAGCTATTCTTTCCGATCGATCTAACCAAGAGTTCGTACTAAAATAACACCAAAGCAAATTCAGATTCATAATAGTCAACCCAACACAAAGAACTTCAAAGAGTGCCCCAAGATTTCTACCGGAGAAATAAAGACAAGAACGTGCATCAACCCCTATGCATAGATTACCCCAATGTCACCTCGGGAATCCACGAGTTGAGTGCCAAAACATATATCAAGTGAATAAATACGATACCCCATTGTCACCACGAGTATTCAATTGCAAGACATATATCAAGTGCTCTCAAATCCATAAAAGTATTCAATTCGATAACAACGAAATCTCAAAGGGAAAAACTCAATTCATAACAACAAGATAGAGAGGGGAAAACACCATATGATCCGACTATATTAACAAATCCCGCGATACATCATGATCATGATATCTCAAGAACACGAGCGAGAGAGATTAAACACATAGATACCGGTACAAACCCTCAGCCCGGAGGGTGGACTACTCCCTCCTCATCGTGGTGGCCGCCGGGATGATGAAGATGGCCATCGGAGATGATTCCCCCCTCCTGCAGGGTGCCGGAAAGGGTCCAGATAGGTTTTCGGTGGCTAGAGAGGCCTGCACCAGCGGAACTTCTGATCTAGGTTAAGCGCGAGGGTTTTTGGAATATTTGGGATTTTATAGGGCAAAGAGGGGGTGCAGGAGGCCACCGAGGTGGGCACTACTCACCTGGGCGCGCCTGGGCCCGCAGGCGCACCCTGGTAGGTTGTGCCCCCTCAGGGCACCCCCGTGCTTCTCTGGCCCATCCTGGATGTTCTGGTCCATAAAAAATCTCCAAAAAGTTTCGCGGTGTTTGGACTCCGTTTGATATTGATTTCCTGCAATGTAAAAAACAAGCAAAAAACAGCAACTGGCACTGGGCACTGGGTCAATAGGTTGGTCCCAAAAAATTATATAAAGTTGCTATAAAATGATTGTAAAACATCCAAGAATGATAATATAACAGCATGAATACTTCATAAATTATAGATACGTTGGAGATGTTACATCTCGCAAGAAGCCCCACCCTTGTTCCTCTTGGTGTTGTGTTTCTTTTTGAAACTTTCTATTATGTTCGCTAGAAACTTTTAATGGTGATGCATCCCGTTTTGTTGGTTTTGAGCATCGCTTCATGAAGCAAAGTAAGGATCAAATCATTTTTTAGTGTCTTGGGAAAATCAGTTTCCATTGCAGTAATACTATCATAATAGTCTGCAAGACTGACACCTTGCTCACTAACTTCAGCTATTTTGCATTCATCCATTTCTTCAGTTATCTTATGAACTTCATATGGTTCTTTGTGATACAAAACTTCCAGTGCCTCGACAATTTTGATAGTACTAAGGTGTTCAAAATGTTCCTGTAACACCTGATCTATGCAAGATAGCATAATACTTTG
>NC_053023.1:425881264-425902028 GCF_003073215.2 Triticum urartu | reverse complement strand
AAGTGGTGCACTTGCTAAGTCTGTTTTCAGGGACTTAGTGATTTCACTAAGTCCTGGAGCTGTTTATCTCATGATGCCATATGTTCGTGTTGTTTCCTAGTGATCCGTGCCTCTTTTGAGGATGATCAGTAAGGGAGTTTTGTTAATCTTGTAGTGCTCTATCCATCCATGTCTTTGTTTGCAATTATGGAGCACCCTAGCTTGAGTCAATCGAGCTCTACTTTTGCTTCGTTGCGAATCTGGGCAGATCGTCAACTTGTTTGCGATTTTGCCGATGTTATTGTAGTTGATCCGTGCATGATATGCCATTGTTCTTGCCATGTATAGCTTGCATTTGGTTCCTTCTTAAGGGATGTATGATTGTATTGCCATGACTTGCACCGTGGTGAGTGCATCGAGCTCGTAAACATGCCTTCGTGAGTTATGTTTCAGCAAGTCCCAGTTTTCACTAAGTCTGAAAACTGATTATGCTTTTGCTATGTTCACATGCTTGCAATTGTATTTTATGATCCCTTTTGGCTCAAGGTCACTAAGGGACTTTTGTTAAGCTTGTTGAGTAGCTCCATGCCATGTCTTTATTTGTCATGTTTGGGTGCTGTAGCATGTTCATTTCGTTGCATTTAGATGCCTACTTGCTGTAGATCGCAGACCGGTGTCATTTTTGATTCGCTTGCCATTTCCAAACCGTAACTCCGATTCCGGCGTTCTTTATATCGTTTTCAAGCGATTTCATCTCATATTTCCAGTGGCACACTTCGATTTCCAAGTTGAGGCCAGGTTCATGTATTTCCTGTCATATATTGCATTTTGCATCCCGCATCACATCCCGCATAGCATATCATCTTTGCATCGTGTTGATTGAGTTTGCACGTGGTTGATTGTATCCTTGTTGCTTGTTTGTCTTGTTTGGGTAGAGCCGGGAGACGAGTTCGCTAACGAGGAGCCCGTTGAGTTTGCTTTTGAGGATCCAGTCAACTCTGACAACTGTGTAGGCAAGATGATCATACCCTCGAAATCACTACTATCTTTGCTATGCTAGTTTGCTCGCTCTTTTGCTATGCCATTGCTACGATGCCTACCACTTGCTTGCAAGCCTCCCAAATTGCCATGTCAAACCTCTAACCCACCATGTCCTAGCAAACCATTGATTGGCTATGTTACCGCTTTGCTCAGCCCCTCTTATAGCGTTGCTAGTTGCAGGTGAAGATTGGAGGCCGTTCCTTGTTGGAACATTTATTTACTTGTTGGGATATCATTATATTGCTATGTTATCTTAATGCATCTATATACTTGGTAAATGGTGGAAGGCTCGGCCTCTCGCCTAGTGTTTTGTTCCACTCTTGCCGCCCTAGTTTCCGTCATATCGGTGTTATGTTCCCGGATTTTGCGTTCCTTACGCGGTTGGGTTATAATGGGAACCCCTTGATATTTCGCCTTGATTAAAGCTTTTCCAGCAATGCCCAACCTTGGTTTTACCATTTGTCACCTAGCCCTTTTCTTTCCCTTGGGTTCTGCAGACTCAAGGGTCATCTTATTTTAACCCCCCCGGGCCAGTGCTCCTCTGAGTGTTGGTCCACCTGTCAGCTACCGGTGGCCACCAGGGGCAACTCTGGGCTGGCCTACCCGTACCTAGGACAATCTGAGTGTGCCCTGAGAAAGAGATATATGCAGCTCCTATCGGGATTTGTCGGCACATTCGGGCGGTGTTGCTGGTCTTGTTTTAACCTGTTGAAGTGTCTTGAGTTACCGAGATACCGAGTCTGATCGGAACGTCTTGGGAGGAGGTCTATTCCTTCGTTGACCGTGAGAGCTTGTCATGGGCTAAATTGGGACTCCCCTGCAGGGATTGAACTTTCGAAAGCCGTGCCCGCGGTTATGGGCAGATGGGAATTTGTTAATGTCCGGTTGTAGATAACTTGAACCTTAATTAATTAAAATGTATCAACCGAGTGTGTTACCGTGATGGCCTCTTCTCGGCGGAGTCCGGGAAGTGGACACGGTGTTGGAGTAATGTTTGCGCAGGTTGCTCTCTAGTTTCTCGCTCGTGCTTTGCCTCCTCTTCTCACTCTCTTTTGCGAATAAGTTAGCCACCATACTTGCTAGTCGCTTGCTGCAGCTCCACTCATATTTTACCTTGCCTTACCTATAAGCTCAAATAGTCTTGATCGCGAGGGTGCGAGATTGCTGAGTCCCTGTGGCTCACAGATTACTATTACACCAGATGCAGGGCCTGATGATTCCGCTCCAGGAGACACGTGTGAGCTCAAGTGGGAGTTCGACGAAGACTCTCAACGATACTATGTTTCCTTTCCCGATGATCAGTAGTGATGCCCAGTTGGGGGTGATTGGGACCGTGTCGCATGTTGGGTTCTCTTTTATTTTGGCGCCGTAGTCGTGCCATGAGTGTTTGGATGATGTAATGTTATTTATGTACTTGATTGATGTGGCGAGTGTAAGCCAACTATGTTAACTCCCCTTTTATTATTACATTACATGGGATGTTTGTGAAGATTGCCTAACTTGCGACATATGCCTTCAATGCGATTATGCAGTTCGTTGGTGAGATAACCTCGACGCCACCCAGTACTGGGGCGGGAGTTCAGGAGTATCGCCATAACTTGTATAACGGATGCTTTTCGAAGGTTGAGGTAGATGGTTTCCGAAGGTTTCTTGGTTATGTGTTGAAGGATGGATACAGCTGGATGTAGGATTTGCTAGTTTGGGTGAGATATTATGCTTCCCCTGTATCCCCAACACCTGATTGCATAACCGGAAAGGTTCGGGAGTTTCATAGGTGGGAATTCTAGTAGCTCTAGTTCTTCTTCCACGGATATTGGTTTGAGATTGGGATTTCTTACCGATTATTCGTTCTTGATCCGTACCTTATTGATTTATTTCTCTACCTTAATTATACGTGGCTTCTCATTATGGATATGTGACCATTTTAAGAGGAATGCATTCGTTCATTTTGTTCGGATGTGAAGACTATATGTTGTAATTTTCATTCCGTTGGATTCAGCTTCAATATTTATCTGTCAATGTGCTAATGGTGGTCAACCTCTTCAGGATGGCTCCTCCAACGCGCACGACTCCGAATCCTGATCCTGATCCGCCACCACCTCCACCTCCTCCAGAGGCATGGCAAGCTGTGATGGCCGCAACCAATGCAAATACACAGCTGATCATGCAAATTCTTCAAGAGCGCAATCAAGGCAGTCAAGGGAATCAAGGCAGCAATCAGAGTCACTTTGCTACACTCAACAAGTTCCTTGCTAACGGGCCAAAGACTTTCAGCAATTGTGTTGAGGCAACCGATGCCGACGATTGGCTTGTGGATCTGTGTAAGCATTTCGAGTGCAGTAACGTCAGGCCTAAGGACTTTGTCAAGTTCGCTTCCTTCCAACTCAAAGATCAAGCTGCAGAATGGTTCCAGCAGTACAAGGACTCCAGAGGTGGACGTGTTATCACTTGGGATGATTTCCGTCGAGATTTCAGGGCTCATCATATTCCCCAGAGCGTGGTTGAAAGCAAGCGTGAGGAATTCCGCAATCTGAAGCAAGGCTCTTTGTCTGTCTATGACTACAACAAGTTGTTCCAGAAGCTCGCCCGCTTTGCCAAGCAGGACATCCCTGATGAGAAGAGCATGATATGTCAGTTCAGGGGTGGTCTCAGAGAAGAAATTCAGCTCGCTCTTGTCCTCTTTGAGCCCTTGAGGTACGATGAGTTCTACAACATGGCAATGAAGCAAGAGGCTGCTCAGTTGAGGTGTGATGCTTCCAAGAAGCGAGTCAGAGATGTTACTCCTTCTTCCTCTACTCAAGTGGCCAAGCAGCAGAAGTTTTGGCTTCCTCCTCCTCCTTCCGCCAGCCGTATCAGCAGAAGAGCAAAGGTGGTAGTGGTTCTTCCCACCCACCCAACCCTGGCTTTCAGAACAAGACTTCGTCTCAAGCTCCAAGATCGAGTGCTCCGTATCACCGTCCGCTTTCAAAGGTCACGTGCAACAAGTGCCAACAGAAGGGTCACTATGCCAACAAGTGTCTCAACCAGAGGCGTCTTCCTCCTCCTCCTCCTCCTGTCAGATCGGCAAGTACAGCTGTGGTCAAGCATAACCCCAAGCATGCCAAGGTTAATTTGATGAATGCAGCTCAGGTAGAGGACTCGTCAGATGTGATCATGGGTAACCTTCCTGTTAATGATATTCCAGCTAAAGTTCTTTTTGACACTGGTGCATCGCATTGCTTCATCTCGAGACCATTTACAAATAGGCATGAATTGGTTTCGCAAGTTTTGCCTAGTCCTTTAGCAGTTGTCTCTCCCGGTAAGCGCATGCAGGCTAACTCCATCGTTCTGGATGTTTCTATCACTTTGGGTGACTACAAGTTCTTGGCTTCTCCTACGGTTCTCGGTGACTCGGATATTGATCTTATTCTCGGAATGGATTGGCTTTCTAAGCACAAGGCTCAGCTTGATTGTGCAGCCAGGCAGATTCAATTGACTCATTCGTCTGAGGATGTAATTGTCTTTGCCGCTCGTGATGATACTATCCGTCTGTTTTCTCTCAATGAGAAGGGTGAATTGGATGCCATCTCTCAAATTCCAGTCGTTTGCGAATACCAAGACATCTTTCCAGAAGAGCTCCCAGGAATGCCTCCGCACCGGCCAGTTGAATTCGTTATTGATCTTGAGCCTGGCACGGAACCTGTGTGCAAGCGTCCTTACAAGCTCGGACCTGAAGAGTTGAAGGAGCTGAAGAAGCAACTCGATGAGCAAGAAAGAATGGGTCTCATCCGGCCTAGTTCTTTTCCGTGGGGTTGTGGTGTTCTTTTTGTGAAGAAGAAGGATGGAACGGACCGACTTTGTGTTGATTACCGTCCAGTGAACAAGAAGACCATCAAGAACAAATACCCACTTCCCAACATCAATGAGCTGTTCGAACAACTCAAAGGTGCTCAAGTATTCTCCAAGCTTGATCTCCGTATGGGTTATCACCAGATTCGCATTCGTGAAGAAGATATTCCCAAGACAACATTCAGAACAAGCTTTGGTTCATATGAATACACTGTCATGTATTTTGGCCTTGCCAACACTCCTCCGACGTTCTCTCGCATGATGAACTTCATCTTTAATGCCTACACCAATGACTTCGTTTTGGTCTATCTCGACGACATTCTGGTTTTCTCGAAGAACAAGGAAGATCATGCCAAGCACTTGCGTTTGGTTCTCGATAAGCTCAGGGAACATCAGTTCTACGCCAAGTTCTCCAAGTGTGAGTTTTGGCTCGATGAGGTTCTTTATCTTGGTCATATCATCTCTACCAAGGGCATTGCCGTGAATCCTGAGAAGGTGTCTGCAATTGTGAATTGGGAACCTCCTCAGAACGTGAAGCAACTCCGCAGTTTTCTCGGTCTCGCAAGCTATTGCCGAAGATTCGTTGAAAACTTTTCTAAGATCGCGAAGCCTCTCTCAAATCTTCTCCAGAAGCACGTCAAGTACGTTTGGTCTCCGGAGTGTGATATTGCTTTCAACACTTTGAAAGAGAAATTGGTCACTGCTCCAGTTCTGACTCCGCCTGATGAATCCAAGCCGTACGAGGTATTTTGTGATGCCTCTCTCCAAGGTCTTGGCGCAGTATTGATGCAAGAGAAGAAAGTTGTTGCTTATACTTCTCGCCAGTTGAAGCCTAATGAGAAGAACTACCCCACTCATGATCTCGAGTTGGTGGCAGTTGTGCATGCTCTTTTGACTTGGAGACATCTTCTATTGGGAAGAAAAGTGGACATTTTCACTGATCACAAGAGTCTCAAGTACATCTTCACGCAGCCTAATCTCAACCTCAGGCAAACTCGTTGGGTCGAAATGATTCAAGAGTATAATCCGAGTATTGAGTATACTCCAGGCAAGGCCAATGTGATTGCTGACGCTTTGAGCAGAAAGGCCTACTGCAACAGTCTGATTCTCAAGCCTTATCAACCCGAGCTTTGTGAAGCTTTCCGCAAACTTAATCTGCAAGTTGTTCCTCAAGGTTTCCTCGCCAACCTTCAAGTCTCTCCTACCTTAGAAGACCAGATTCGCCAAGCCCATCTTCTTGATGCTATGGTGAAAAAGGTGAAGATTGGGATTGCCAAGAGTCAGTCCAAGTACAAGTGCTTCCGCCTTGATGACAAGGACACTCTCTTCTTCGAGGATCGTATTGTTGTGCCCAAAGGTGACCTCCGTAAAGTGATCATGAACGAGGCTCACAATTCTCTCCTCTCCATCCACCCTGGGAGCACGAAGATGTATCAGGACCTTAAGCAAGTTTATTGGTGGACTCGAATGAAGCGCGAGATCGCTCAATTCGTGAATGAATGTGATGTCTGCAGAAGAGTGAAGGCAGAACACCAAAGTCCAGCTGGTCTCCTCCAACCTCTTGCTATTCCAGAATGGAAGTTTGACCACATTGAAATGGACTTCGTGACTGGGTTTCCAAAGTCCAAGCGTGGCAATGATGCTATATTCGTTGTCATCGACAAACTCACCAAAGTGGCTCATTTTCTTCCTATCAAAGAGTCGATCACTGCAGCTCAATTGGCGGAACTCTATACCTCTCGAATTGTCTCTCTGCATGGTATTCCTCAAGTGATCTCTTCAGACCGTGGCAGCATCTTTACCTCGAAGTTTTGGGATTCTTTTCAGAAGGCCATGGGCACTAACATCCGCTTTAGCACAGCTTTCCATCCTCAAACAAGCGGTCAAGTCGAGCGTGTCAACCAGATTCTTGAAGATATGCTCAGGGCTTGTGTGATCTCCTTCGGCATGAAGTGGGAGGATTGTCTTCCTTATGCTGAATTCTCCTACAACAACAGTTTTCAAGCAAGTTCGGGCAAGGCCCCTTTTGAAATTCTGTATGGCAGGAAGTGCCGTACCCCTCTCAACTGGTCTGAAACCGGTGAACGTCAGCTTTTGGGTAATGACTTAATCACAGAAGCAGAAGAAATGTGCAAAGTCATTCGAGATAACCTCAAAGCAGCCCAATCCCGCCAGAAGAGCTACTATGATAGTAAGCACCGTGATTTGGCTTTCGAGATCGGAGATCATGTTTACCTCCGTGTCTCTCCTATGAAAGGTACTCGTCGCTTCGGTATCAAAGGGAAGCTTGCCCCTAGATACGTGGGACCTTTCAAGATTGTCAGCAAGAGAGACGACCTCGCCTATCAACTCGAGCTTCCTTCAAACTTTGCAAATGTTCATGACGTGTTCCATGTCTCTCAGCTTCGAAAATGCTTCAAGACTCCTGACCGCACCATCAACTTCGAGGACATTAAGCTCCAAGAAGATCTCTCTTATCGTGAGCACCCAGTTGCTATTCTTGAAGAGACTGAACGCAAGACTCGCAACAAGTCAATCAAATTTCTCAAAGTCAAGTGGTCACACCATTTCGACCGTGAAGCTACCTGGGAACGCGAGGATCACCTCCGTTCTGAGTACCCAGCGTTCTTTCAGTCCTAGATCTCGGGACGAGATCCTTTCGTAGTGGTGGAGTGTTGTAACACCCCGCATGTAACTTTCCCTATTTGTACTCCAACTCTTGCCGTTTCCGACGTTAAGTTATTTTATTTCCTTGGGTTTGGGTTTTGTCTTCGTGTATTGTTGGTGTTGTCATGCATCTCATATCATTTCATCATGTGCATTGCATTTGCATACGTGTTCATCTCATGCATTCGAGCATTTTCCCCGTTGTCCGTTTTGCGTTCCGGCGCTTCGTTCTCCTCCGGTGGCCATGTCTAGCTTTCTTTCGCGTGTGGGGATTAAACATTTCCGGATTGAACCGAGACTTGTCAAGCGGCCTTGGTTTACTACCGGTAGACCGCCTGTCAAGTTTCGTACCATTTGGACTTCGTTTGATACTCCAACGGTTAACCGAGGGACCGAAAAGGCCTCGTGTGTGTTGCAGCCCAACACCCCTCCAATTTGGCCCAAAACCCACCAAAATCTGCTCCATGATCTAGAGCGTTCGATCACGATCGCGTGGCCGAAAACCGCACCTCATTTGGACTCTCCTAGCTCCCCCTATGCCTATATATATATCTCCCCCATTCGAATCACGGACGAAACCCTAGATTTTTTCTGCTCCGTCGCCGCCGGACACGTACGGACGGACCGGACGCGTCCGCTCCGCCCGCCCGCACCAGCCAGCAGCCGCCACGTGTCCCTTGCGGGACCGCTTCGCCGCCGCCGCCGCTGAGGCCCGCCGAGCCTAGCGCAGGCCCCCGCGGCCCAGCTCCTCGCGCCGCCCGCGCCCTCCTCCTCCCGGCACCGCGCCCGCGCCCGCCGCCTCCCTGCCGGCGCTGCCCCGCCGCCCGAGCCGCCACTCCGGCCAGCCGCCCGCGCCGACGCCGGCCGGAGCCGCGCCTCGCCTCCCGGTGTAGTGCCCCGCCGCCTCGCCGCCCCGCGCCCGGGACCGGCGACCACGCCGCCCTCCGCCGTCCTTTCCGCCAAGACCGGAGCTCGCCGCGCCGCCCAACATCATCGCCGGCGACCTCGGCTCCGGCCGTGAGCAGTGCCGCCGCCACCTCGGGCTCCGTGCGATCCAGATCTGGATGGGAGCTACAGTAAACCCTAGGAGAGGTTGATTTTTTACTAAGTCCCAAAATTCTTGATCCATATGCTCCTGTTCGTGGCTCCGTAACTTTGCATCCGTAGCTCCGATTCATGCATATAGCATATCAAAATGTTCACCTCAGAGAGTACATCATTTCATTCCATTGCATCATTTTCATTTGAGCTCATCTTGATGTCCTAAATGCTGTTAGAAGAGGGCTACTTGAGTTATTTGTCAGATCAGCTACTCCGTTTAGCACTTTTGTCATTTTTGCCATGATTATTGTGTGCATGATATGCCCATGAGTTCTTCATATATTTTGTTAAGGGTTTTGTCATCTTTCCATAGGTGCAACCCATGTATTTTTAGGATGTGTGTGGTGACTTGTGCAAGCTTGCAAAGTGGTGCACTTGCTAATTCTGTTTTCAGGGACTTAGCGATTTCACCAAGTCCTGGGATTGTTTAGTTCATGATGCCATATGTTCATGTTGTTTCCTAGTGATCCGTGCCTCTTTTGAGGATGATCAGTAAGGATGTTTTGTTAATATTGTAGTGATCTATCCATCCATGTCTTTGTTTTCAATTATGGAGCACCCTAGCTTGAGTCAATCGAGCTCTACTTTTGCTTCGTTGCGAATCTGGGCAGATCGTCAACTTGTTTGCGATTTTGCCGATGTTATTGTAGTTTATCCGTGCATACTATGCCATTGTTCTTGCCATGTCTAGCTTGAATTTTGTGCCTTCTTAAGGGATGTATGCTTGTCTTGCCATGACTTGCACCGTGGTGAGTGCATCGAGCTCGTAAACATGCCTTCGTGAGTTATGTTTCAGCAAGTCCCAGTTTTCACTAAGTCTGAAAACTGATTATGCTTTTGCTATGTTCACATGCTTGCAATTGTATTTTCTGATCCCTTTTGGCTCAAGGTCACTAAGGGACTTTTGTTAAGCTTGTTGAGTAGCTCCATGCCATGTCTTCATTTGTCATGTTTGGGTGCTGTAGCATGTTCATTTCGTTGCATTTAGATGCCTACTTGCTGTAGATCGCAGACCGGTGTCATTTTTGATTCGCTTGCCATTTCCAAACCGTAACTCCGATTCCGGCGTTCTTTATATCGTTTTCAAGCGATTTCATCTCATATTTCCAGTGGAACACTTGGATTTCCAAGTTGAGGCCAGGTTCATGTATTTCCTGTCATATCTTGCATTTTGCATCCCGCATAGCATATCATCTTTGCATCGTGTTGATTGAGTTTGCACGTGGTTGATTGTATCCTTGTTGCTTGTTTGTCTTGTTTGGGTAGATCCGGGAGACGAGTTCCCTAACGAGGAGCCCGGTGAGTTTGCTTTTGAGGATCCAGTCAACTCTGACAACTGTGTAGGCAAGATGATCATACCCTCCAAATCACTACTATCTTTGCTATGCTAGTTTGCTCGCTCTTTTGCTATGCCATTGCTACGATGCCTACCACTTGCTTGCAAGCCTCCCAAATTGCCATGTCAAACCTCTAACCCACCATGTCCTAGCAAACCGTTGATTGGCTATGTTACCCCTTTGCCCAGCCCCTCTTATAGCGTTGCTAGTTGCAGGTGAAGATTGGAGGCCGTTCCTTGTTGGAACATTTATTTACTTGTTGGGATATCATTATATTGCTATGTTATCTTAATGCATCTATATACTTGGTAAAGGGTGGAAGGCTCGGCCTCTCGCCTAGTGTTTTGTTCCACTCTTGCCGCCCTAGTTTCCATCATATCGGTGTTATGTTCCCGGATTTTGCGTTCCTTACGCGGTTGGGTTATAATGGGAACCCCTTGATATTTCGCCTTGATTAAAGCTTTTCCAGCAATGCCCAACCTTGGTTTTACCATTTGTCACCTAGCCCTTTTCATTCCCTTGGGTTCTGTAGACTCAAGGGTCATCTTATTTTAACCCCCCCGGGCCAGTGCTCCTCTGAGTGTTGGTCCACCTGTTAGCTACCGGTGGCCACCAGGGGCAACTCTGGGCTGGCCTACCCGTACCTAGGACAATCTGAGTGTGCCCTGAGAAAGAGATATGTGCAGCTCCTATCGGGATTTGTCGGCACATTCAGGCGGTGTTGCTGGTCTTGTTTTAACCTATCGAAGTGTCTTGAGTTACCGAGATACCGAGTCTGATCGGAACGTCTTGGGAGGAGGTCTATTCCTTCATTGACCGTGAGAGCTTGTCATGGGCTAAGTTGGGACTCCCCTGCAGGGATTGAACTTTTGAAAGCCGTGCCCGCGGTTATGGGCAGATGGGAATTTGTTAATGTCCGGTTGTAGATAACTTGAACCTTAATTAATTAAAATGTATCAACCGAGTGTGTTACCGTGATGGCCTCTTCTCGGCGGAGTCCGGGAAGTGGACACGGTGTTGGAGTAATGTTTGCGCAGGTTGCTCTCTAGTTTCTCGCTCGTGCTTTGCCTCCTCTTCTCGCTCTCTTTTGCGAATAAGTTAGCCACCATACTTGCTAGTCGCTTGCTGCAGCTCCACTCATATTTTACCTTGCCTTACCTATAAGCTCAAATAGTCTTGATCACGAGGGTGCGAGATTGCTGAGTCCCTGTGGCTCACAGATTACTATTACACCAGATGCAGGGCCTGATGATTCCGCTCCAGGAGATGCGTGTGAGCTCAAGTGGGAGTTCGACGAAGACTCTCAACGATACTGTGTTTCCTTTCCCGATGATCAGTAGTGGTGCCCAGTTGGGGGTGATTGGGACCGTGTCGCATGTTGGGTTCTCTTTTATTTTGGCGCCGTAGTCGGGCCATGAGTGTTTGGATGATGTAATGTTATTTATGTACTTGATTGACGTGGCGAGTGTAAGCCAACTATGTTAACTCCCCTTTTATCATTACATTACATGGGATGTTTGCGAAGATTGCCTAACTTGCGACATATGCCTTCAATGCGATTATGTCTCTAAGTCGTGCCTCGACACGTGGGAGCTATAGTCGCATCGAGGGTGTTACAGATTCCCCCTCTGGCGGAGCTCCGGAAAAGGCCCCAAGATGGGATCTCTTGGGTACAGAAGGTTGCGATGGTGGAAATAGGGTTTCGTGGCGCTCCTCGATGTTTTCAGGGTATATGAGTATATATAGGAGGAAGAAGGAGGTCGGCTGAGCCACGAGGGGTTCATGAGGGGGGAGGGCGCGCCCCCTGCCTCGTGGACTCCTCGTTTGTTTCTTGACATCCACTCCAAGTCCTTGGATCACGTTTGTTCCAAAAATCACGTTCCCGAAGGTTTCATTCCGTTTGGATTCCGTTTGATATTCCTTTTCTGTGGAACACTGAAATAGGCAAAAAAAACAGCAATTTGCACTGGGCCTTGGGTTAATAGGTTAGTCACAAATAATATAAAAGTGTAAAATAAAGCCCATTAACATCCAAAACAGATAATATAATAGCATGGAACAATCAAAAATTATAGATACGTTGGAGACGTATCAAGCATCCCCAAGCTTAATTCCTACTCGTCCTCGAGTAGGTAAATGATAAAAACAGAATTTTTGATGTTGAATGCTACCTAGCATAATTCTCAATGTAATTCTCTTTATTGTGGCATGAATATTCAGATCCGAAAGATTCAAGACAAAAGTCTAATATTGACATAAAAATAATAATACTTCAAGCATACTAACTAAGCAATTATGTCTTCTCAAAATAACATGGCAAAAGAATGTTCATCCCTACAAAATCATATAGTTTGGTCATGCTCCATTTTCGTCACACAAGAATGCCCTCATCATGCACAACCCCGATGACAAGCCAAGCCATTGTTTCACACTTTAGTAATCTCAATCTTTTTTCAACTTTCACGCAATGCATGAGTGTGAGCCATGGATATAGCACTATGGGTGGAATAGAATATGATGATGGGGGTTATATGGAGAAGACAAAAAAGGAGAAAGTCTCACATCGACGTGGCTAATCAAAGGGCTAGGGAGATGCCCATCAATTGATGTCAATGCGAGGAGTGGGGATTGCCATGCAACGGATGCACTAGAGCTATAAATGTATGAAAGCTCAACAAAAGAAACTAAGTGGGTGTGCATCCAACTTGCTTGCTCACAAAGACCTAGGGCATTTGAGGAAGCCCATTGTTGGAATATACAAGCCAAGTTATATAATGAAAAATTCCCACTAGTATATGAAAGTGACCAAACAAGAGACTCTCTATCATAAAGATCATGGTGCTACTTTGAAGCACAAGTGTGGAAAAAGGATAGTAACATTGCCCCTTTTTTGGGCCTTCCTTTTTTATTTGGCCTTTCTCTTTTCTTATTTGGGACAATGCTCTATTAATGATGATCATCACACTTCTATTTATTTACAACTCAATGATTACAACTCGATACTAGAACAAAGTATGACTCTATATGAATGCCTCCGGCGGTGTACCGGGAAGGGCAATGAATCAAGAGTGACATGTATGAAAAATTATGAACGGTGGCTTTGCCACAAATACGATGTCAACTACATGATCATGCAAGGCAATATGACAAAGATGATGTGTGTCATGATAAATGGAACGGTGGAAAGTTGCATGGCAATATATCTCAGAATGGCTATGGAAATGCCATAATAGGTAGGTATGGTGGCTGTTTTGAGGAAGATATAAGGAGGTTTATGTGTGATGGAGCGTATCATATCACGGGGTTTAGATGCACCGGCGAAGTTTGCACCAACTCTCACGGTGAGAAAGGGCAATGCACAGTACCAAAGAGTCTAGCAATGATGGAAGGGTGAGAGTGCGTATAATCCATGGACTCAACATTAGTCATAAAGAACTCACATACTTATTGCAAAAATCTACAAGTCATCAAAAACCAAGCATTACGCGCATGCTCCTAGGGGGATAGATTGGTAGGAAAAGACCATCGCTTGTCCCCGACCGCCACTCATAAGGAAGACAATCAAATAACACCTCATGTTTCAAATTTGTTACACAACGGTCACCATACGTGCATGCTACGGGACTTGCAAACTTCAACACAAGTATTTCTCAAATTCACAACTACTCAACTAGCACACTCTAATATTACCACCTTTATATATCAAAACAATTATCAAGTATCAAACTTCTCCTAGTACTCAATGCACTTTTTATGAAAGTTTTTATTATACAGATCTTGGATGCCTATCATATTAGGACTAAATTCATAACCAAAGCAAATTACCATGCTGTTCTAAGGGACTCTCAAAATAATATAAGTGAAGCATGAGAGATCAATAATTTCTGTAAAATAAAACCACCACCGTGTGTTGGTGTTGGGGAACGTAGCAGAAATTCAAAATTTTCCTACGTGTCACCAAGATCTATCTATGGAGAGACTAGCAACGAGGGGAAGGAGAGTGCATCTACATACCCTTGTAGATCGCTAAGCGGAAGCGTTCAAGTGAACGGGGTTGATGGAGTCGTACTCGTCGTGATTCAAATCACCGATGACCAAGTGCCGAACGCACGACACCTCCGCGTTCAACACACGTACAGCCCGGTGACGTCTCCCACGCCTTGATCCAGCAAGGAGAGAGGGAGAGGTTGAGGAAGACTCCATCCAGCAGCAGCACAACGGCGTGGTGGTGATGGAGGAGCGTGGCAATCCTGCAGGGCTTCGCCAAGCACCACAGAAGAGGAGGGAGAGAGATGCAGGGCTGCACCAACGAGAGATCGAATCACGTGTGTTTGGGGCAGCCCTAGGCCTCTATTTATATGGGGAAGGGGAGGGGCTGCGCCCCCTCTAGGGTTCCCACCCCTAGGGGGGGCGGCAGCCCTAGATGGCCAAGGGGGGCGGCCACAAGGGGGAGGAGAGGGAGGCGCAGGGTATATGGGCCTTAGGGCCCATCTGCCCCTTAGGGTTTGCCCCCTCCCCTTCTTAGGCGCATGGGCCTTTAGTGGGGCTGGTGCCCTTGGCCCATGTAGGCCAAGGAACACTCCCTACAGCCCATGTGGCCCCCGGGGCAGGTGGCCCCACTTGGTGGACCCCCGGGACCCTCCCGGTGGTCCCGGTACATTACCGATAAACCCCGAAACTCTTCCGGTGACCAAAACAGGACTTCCCATATATAAATCTTTACCTCCGGCCAAGGAACACTCCCTACAGCCCATGTGGCCCCCTTGGGGCAGGTGGCCCCACTTGGTGGACCCCCGGGACCCTCCCGGTGGTCCCGGTACATTACCGATAAACCCCGAAACTCTTCCGGTGACCAAAACAGGACTTCCCATATATAAATCTTTACCTCCGGACCATTCCGGAACTCCTCGTGACGTCCGGGATCTCATCCGGGACTCCGAACAACATTCGGTAACCACATACAAACTTCCTTTATAACCCTAGCGTCATCGAACCTTAAGTGTGTAGACCCTACGGGTTCGGGAGACATGCAGACATGACCGAGACGTTCTCCTGTCAATAACCAACAGCGGGATCTGGATACCCATGTTGGCTCCCACATGTTCCACGATGATCTCATCGGATGAACCACGATGTCAAGGACTTAATCAATCCCGTATTCAATTCCCTTTGTCTATCGGTACGATACTTGCCCGAGATTCGATCGTCGGTATCTCGATACCTTGTTCAATCTCGTTACCGGCAAGTCTCTTTACTCGTTCCATAACACATCATCCCGTGATCAACTCCTTGATCACATTGTGCACATTATGATGATGTCCTACCGAGTGGGCCCAGAGATACCTCTCCGTTTACACGGAGTGACAAATCCCAGTCTCGATTCATGCCAACCCAACAGACACTTTCGGAGATACCCGTAGTGTACCTTTATAGTCACCCAGTTACGTTGTGACGTTTGGCACACCCAAAGCACTCTTACGGTATCCGGGAGTTGCACAATCTCATGGTCTAAGGAAATGATACTTTACATTAGAAAAGCTTTAGCATACGAACTACACGATCTAGTGCTAGGCTTAGGATTGGGTCTTGTCCATCACATCATTCTCCTAATGTTGTGATCCCGTTATCAACGACATCCAATGTCCATGGTTAGGAAACCGTAACCATCTATTGATCAACGAGCTAGTCAACTAGAGGCTCACTAGGGACATGGTGTTGTCTATGTATCCACACATGTATCTGAGTTTCCTATCAATACAATTATAGCATGGATAATAAACGATTATCATGAACAAGGAAATATAATAATAATCAATTTATTATTGCCTCTAGGGCATATTTCCAACAGTCTCCCACTTGCACTAGAGTCAATAATCTAGTTCACATCGCCATGTGATTAACACTCACAGGTCACATCGCCATGTGACTAACACCCAAAGAGTTCTGGGTTTGATCATGTTGTTTGTGAGAGAGGTTTTAGTCAATGGGTCTGAACCTTTCAGATCCGTGTGTGCTTCACAAATCTCTATGTCATCTCCTAGATGCAGCTACCACGTTCTATTTGGAACTATTCCAAATAACTGTTCTATTATACGAATCCAGTTTACTACTCAGAATAATCTGGTTTAGTGTCAAAGTTTGCATCGGCGTAACCCTTTACGACGAACTCTTTTACCACCTCCATAATCGAGAAAATTCCTTAGTCCACTAGTTACTAAGGATAACTTTGACCGCTGTCCTGTGATCCATTCATGGATCACTCTCGTACCCCTTGACTGACTCATGGCAAGGCACACTTCAGGTGCGGTACACAGCATAGCATACTGTAGAGCCTATGTCTTAAGCATAGGGGACGACCTTCGTCCTTTCTCTCTATTCTGCCATGGTCGAGCTTTAAGTCTTAACTTCATACCTTACAACTCAGGCAAGAACTCCTTCTTTGACTGATCCATCTTGAACAACTTCAAGATCATGTCAAGGTATGTGCTCATTTGAAAGTACCATTAAGCGTTTTGATCTATCCTTATAGATCTTGATGCTCAATGCTCAAGTAGCTTAATCCAGGTTTTCCATTGAAAACACTTTCCAAATAACCCTATATGCTTTCCAGAAATTCTACGTCATTTCCGATCAACAATATGTTAAAACATATACTCATCAGAAATTCTATAGTGCTCCCACTCACTTCTTTGGAAATACAAGTTTCTCATAAACTTTGTATGAACCCAAAATCTTTGATCATCTCATCAAAGTGTACATTCCAACTCCGAGATGCTCACTCCAGTCCTCAGAAGGATTGCTGGAGCTTTGCATCCTTATTAGCATCTTTTCAGGATTGACAAAACCTTTCGGCTGTATCACATACAACCTTTCCTCAAGAAAATCGTCGAGGAAACAATGTTTTGACATCCTATCTGCAAGATTTCATAAATAATGCAGTAATCGCTAATATAATTCCAACAGACTCTTAGCTTCGCTACGAGTGAGAAAGTCTCATCGTAGTCAACTCCTTGAACTTGTCAGAAAACATCTTAACGACAAGTCGAGCTTTCTTAATGGTGACATTTACCATCATTGTCCGTCTTCCTTTTAAAATCCATCTACACTCAACAGCCTTATGACCATCAAGTAGTTCTTCCAAAGTCTACACTTTGTTTTCATACATGGATCCTCTCTCGGATTATATGGCCTCAAGCCATTTATCGGAATCCAGGCCCACCATCGCTTCTCCATAGCTCGTAGGTTCATTGTTGTCTAGCAACATGACTTCCAAGACAGGATTACGTACCATTCTGAAGTAGTACGCATCCTTGTCATCCCACGAGGTTTGGGAGTGACTTGATCCGAAGTCTCATGATCAATATCATAAGCTTCCACTTCAATTGGTGTAGGTGCCACAGGAACAACTCTTTGTGCCCTGCTATACACTAGTTGAAGTGACGGTTCAATAACCTCATCAAGTCTCCACCATCCTCCCACTCAATTCTTTCGAGAGAAACTTTTCCTCGAGAAAGGACCCGATTCCAAAAACAATCCTTTATTGCTTTCGGATCTGAGACAGGAGGTATACCCAACTGTTTTTGGGTTGTCCTATGAAGATGCATTTATCCGCTTTGGGTTCGAGCTTATCGGCCTGAAACTTTTCCACATAAGCGTCGCAGCCCCAAACTTTTAAGAAATGACAGCTTAGGTTTCTCTAAACCATAGTTCATACGGTGTCATCTCATTGGAATTACGTGGTGCCCTATTTAAAGTGAATGTGGTTGTCTCTAATGCTTAACCCATAAACTATTGTGGTAATTAGATAAGAGACATCATGGTATGCATCATATCCAATAGGGTGCAGTTATGATGTTCGGACACACCATCACACTATGGTGTTCCAGGCTGTATTAGTTGTGAAACGATTTCCACAATGTCTTGATTCTGTGCCAAACTCGTAATTCAGACATTCATCTCTATGATCATATCATAGATATTTTATCCTCTTGTCACGACGATCTTTCAACTTCACACTGAAATTACTTGAACCTTTCAATAATTCAGACTCGTGATTCATCAAGTAAATGTACTCAACATCTACTCAAATCATCTGTGAAGAAAGAACATAACGATATCCACTACATGCCTCAACACTCATTGGACTGCACACATCAAAATGTATTACTTCCAACAATTTGCTTTCTAGTTCCATTTTACTGAAACCGAGGCTTTCAGTCATCTTGCCCATGTGGTATGATTTGCATGTCTCAAGTGATTCAAAATCAAGCGAGTACAAAACGGTCCATTTGCATGGAGTTTCTTCATGCATATATACCAATAGACATGGTTCGCATGTCCCAAACTTTTCAAAAACGAGTGAGCCCAAAGATCCATCAACATGGAGCTTCTTCATGCGTTTTATACTGATATGACTTATGTGGCAGTGCCACAAGTAGGTGGTACTATCATTACTATCTTTTGGCATGAACATGTGTATCACTACGATCGAGATTCAATAAACCATTCATTTTAGGTGTAAGACCATTGAAGGTATTATTCAAATAAACAGAGTAACCATTATTCTCCTTAAATGAATAACTGTATTGCGATAGACATAATCCAATCATGTCTATGCTCAACGCAAACACCAATATCGATGGTAGAGGGAGCGTGCGATGCTTGATCATATCAACATTGAGAACACTTCCAACATATATCGTCAGCTCACCTTTAGCTAGTCTCCGTTTATTCCGTAGCTTTTATTTCGAGTTACTAACACTTAGCAACCGAACCGGTATCTAATACCCTGGTGCTACTAGGAGTACTAGTAAAGTACAAATTAACATAATGTATATCCAATATACTTCTATCGACCTTGCCAGCCTTCTAATCTACCAAGTATCTAGGGTAATTCTGCTCCAGTGGTTGTTCCCCTTATTACAGAAGCACTTAGTCTCAGGTTTGGGTTCAACCTTGGGTTTCTTCACTAGAGCAGCAGCTGAATTGCCGTGTCATGAAGTATCCCTTCTTGCCCTTGCCCTTCTTGAAACTAGTGGTTTCACTAACCATCAACAATTGATGCTCCTTCTTGTTTTCTACTTTCGCGGTGTCAAACATCGCGAATATCTCAAGGATCATCATATATGTCCCTGATACATTATAGTTCATCACGAAGCTCTAGCAGCTTGGTGGCAATGACTTTGGAGAAACATCACTATCTTATCTGGAAGATCAACTCCCACTTGATTCAAATGATTGTTGTACTCAGACAATCTGAGCACAAGCTCAACAATTGAGCTTTTCTCCTTAGTTTGCAGGTTAAGAAAATCGTCAGAGGTCTTATACCTCTTGACGTGGGCACGAGCCTGAAATCCCAATTTCAGCCCTCGAAACATCTCATATGTTTCGCGACGTTTCAAAAACGTCTTTGGTGCCTCAACTCTAAACCGTTTAATCAAACTATCACGTAGTTATCAAAACGTGTATGTCAGATGTTCGCAACATCCACAGACAATGTTCGAGGTTCAGCACACTGAGCGGTGCATTAAGGACATAAGCCTTCTAAGAAGCAATGAGGACAATCCTCAGTTTACGGACCTAGTCCGCATAATTGCTACTATCAACTTTCAACTAATTTTTTTCTCTAGGAACATATCTAAACAGTAGAACTATAACGCGAGCTACGACATAATTTGCGAATTCCTTTTGACTATGTTCAGGATAATTAAGTTCATCTTATGAACTCCCACTTAGATAGACATCCCTCTAGTCATCTAAGTGATTGCATGATCCGAGTTAACTAGGCCGTGTCCGATCATCACGTGAGACGGACTAGCCAACATCGGTGAACATCTTCATGTTGATCGTATCTTCTATACGACTCATGCTTGACCTTTCGGTCTTCTGTGTTCTGAGGCCATGTCTGTACATGCCAGGCTCGTCAAGTTAACCCTAAGTGTTTTGCATGTGTTCCGAGGCCATGTCTGTACATGCTAGGCTCGTTAACACCCGTTGTATGTGAACGTAAGGATCCATCACACCCGATCATCACGGCGTGCTTAGAAACGACAAACTTTAGGAACGGTGCACAGTTAGGGGAGAACACTTCTTGAAATTTTAATGAGGGATCATCTTATTTACTACCGTCGTTCTAAGCAAATAAGATGTATAAAGATGATAAACATCACATGCAATCAAATAATAGTGACATGATATGGCCAATATCATATAGCTCCTTTGATCTCCATCTTGGGGCTCCATGATCATCTTGTCACCGGCATGACACCATGATCTCCATCATCATGATCTCCATCATCGTGTCTCCATGAAGTTGTCACGTCATCTATTACTTCTACTACTACAGCTAACGGTTAGCAATAAAGTAAAGTAATTACATGACGTTTATGTTGACACGCAGGTCATAAATAAATTAAGACAACTCCTATGGCTCCTGCCGGTTGTCATACTCATCGACATGCAAGTCGTGGTTCCTATTACAAGAACATGATCAATCTCATACATCACATATATCATTCATCACATCCTTTTGGCCATATCACATCACATAGCATACCCTGCAAAAACAAGTTAGACGTCCTCTAATTGTTGTTTGCATGTTTTACGTGGCTGCTATGGGTTTCTAGCAAGAACGTTTCTTACCTACGCAAAACCACAACGTGATATGCCAATTGCTATTTACCCTTCATAAGGACCCTTTTCATCGAATCCGATCCGACTAAAGTAGGAGAGACAGACACCCGCTAGCCACCTTATGCAACTAGTGCATGTCAGTCGGTGGAACCTGTCTCACGTAAGAGTACGTGTAAGGT
>NC_053023.1:425867637-425880264 GCF_003073215.2 Triticum urartu | reverse complement strand
CTGATGTTTGTTGCCCCGAGCCACTCTTATGTAATGCCACTGGTAAAATGTAGCAGTCGCACTGCTAAAAGTAAGGACATTAAACCAATGTTGCTGGTAAAATGAAGCAATGGCACCATTAAAGTAATGTCGTATTTAACGGTTGTCATAGTTAATCCTAATGCCCACACTAATATCTAGCAATGCTGCTGCTTTAGAAATTGCTACTGTCCTTGTAGGATTGCCATTCAGATAAGGAACATGCTTCTTTTCATTTGATGTATGTTTCATCACTTGTTTGTCACCCTCCTTTCCACCTTTTTTGTGCAAACAGAGACATACATTTCACGCTTGATCTTAGTTCAACTGGACAAATGATATCCAAATTATAGTTGAACATTCCAGGAGCTTCACAACCAACCTTGATGTTGCTCAATTTTATTGCAACTAATGAAGAAGAAGCTCTGTGGGTTTCGTTTTCTGATGGAAATGGAACCGGGGCTGGAGCCCTTTTCTTAAAAAAAGAAGAAGCTGCTAGCTCATGGGACATTGCTTCATTTTAGGTGAACTGCACCAAAAGGTCCCATGAATTGAATCATCCATGTTGGTGACTGGTGTCATCCCTTCTACGATGGCGTTGACTGCAGACATGGTTCCCATCACGAGGTATGTTCCTTTTTGGTCTGACCGTTTGCCAAAGATCCTGCATGTTGAGTCTGCTCTTGTGCTACTGTTTTGGCACTGCCATGATAAAGCAGTAATGTTATTATTTTGCACCTTAATCTAGTGGCACTATTAATTTGAGGCAATGTTTTGGCACCGCTAGTGCCACTATTTTTTATATATCGAAAGAGGGGGTTTCCTCCGATTTCATTAAAGAAACCAACCATAGAGAACCATTATCCGACAACATCTCAGTGTAAACGGGCAGTTATGCAACTACTACTAGAACGGACTGAGTACTAGCAGGAGACAAGTTCGCCACATAAGCTAGGCAGGTAGGGGGACGCAGCACCAGCTCGACCAAGTTTGGATTACAACCCAAATGCTACCACAGAAACATCAGGGGGAAGATAGGGACTGAAAGAGCCAGCTTCAGCATCCCAGTCTAAGCACCCCCGGCCTCCATCCTTGACGCACGGTACACCTCGTTTGCCACCTGCTCGACCCTAGTGCCACTGATAAAATGAAGTAATAATACAGTTAAAATAGAGCGAGTGTCCTCTCTATCATTTCATTTCCAATGTA
This sequence comes from Triticum urartu, assembly GCF_003073215.2. Classification (NCBI taxonomy): domain Eukaryota; kingdom Viridiplantae; phylum Streptophyta; class Magnoliopsida; order Poales; family Poaceae; genus Triticum; species Triticum urartu. The sequence continues at coordinate 425,879,037 of NC_053023.1, read as the reverse complement.
GATAAAGAAAGTGCTTCTCTTTGTTAGTATATGTTTCATCAACTAGTCCCATTGTTAATGTTTAAGCGTTTCTGCAAACTGGGGTGCTTAATTTTAGTTGATCTGCACAAAAATAGAGATTGGAATGTCTCAAGGCCCCTCCTTGTACTACCGCTGTACACTGATGTTCATCACTGGCAGAAGGTGTATCGGGGAGACTTGGGTCGATTTCCAGTATGAGGCGTATCGTATGAGGCGTCGCAGGGCCCATCTCGCCCTCGCAGCATGGCATACTATGATACTATCGCAATATTTTCTTCTATTTATTAGTGTATGTTTCATCAACTAGTGCCACTATAATGTAATCACGCTTTTTCATTATCTGTGCAAACAGGGTTATTCAGCTGCATTTTGGTGGAACTGCACAAATGTACGGATGGAACCGGCATATATGCAGAGTGCGAGGTGCCAAGTAAAAATTACCGACACCAACCCTGCTCCATCTAAGCATTGGCATCCACCACCATCAGTGGGATGTGTGGCGCTCACTGTGGACGGATCTTTCTCGGCAGCAAATCCTCTAACCAAATACTAGTAGCTTAGACTTAAAAAATACTAGTAGCTTATATTGGCAGTTTTCTAGGGGTGTACTCTTTTCTGAAAGAAGCACCAATCTATTTTTCTTTATTTGTACACAGTGTCACAACTTTGACCCAAAGGTCCAGAGCTATTTTAGGGTGATTGGCGTAGTACTCGGAGACTGATTGTAAGCATGATTTTTATTAGCTGTCACACTGATTGTAAGCATGAGCAGATGGAAGATTAGGTTAGTGCGAAGCTTACCTTAAACCCTACCGCGTTGAAACTGAGGCGAGCATCGAGGGAACCGTGGAGAACGGCGGAAGCGATCGACGCCATCCGGCCTCCTCTTGCGGTGGGAGAACGAATACTCCGTGGCTCCGGCTGGCTCTGCACCCTCTCGAACGGCACATCGTACTCGATCGATTCGTTATCCTATGGGTGCTCGACCTTCGACCTATACGCCCACCACCTCCACCTGACTTTTGCCTCGGGCGCATCTGTCTGCTCCATCGCCCAGAGGAGATACTCGATGAACTCGAAGGACTGCGGCGTGACTGCCACCAAGGAGTACATCGCCGTCATCTCGCTCTTTCGCATACATTGCCACATGGCCCTCACCGTCCTTGAAATCTCCCACTCATTGTCAAACCAAGTAAGGATCTCCTTCAACCTGGCTAACTTTGCCCGGTCGCCGCCGGCGATCTGGCTGATTCGCTGTTGCATCTTCTCCATAGATGTCCTTCTTAGTGGTCCGGTGCTAGGTTTGGAAGATGGGAGGAGAGATGGTGGTCTTGCAATAGAGAAGAGGGAGAGGCGAGACGGTGGTTTTGGAATGGAGATGATGGAGAGGAGAGGGGTGGTTTTGAAATGGAGAAGAGGGAGAGGCAAGACGGTGGTTTTGGAATGGAGATGAGAGGTTTCCCTGCCTTTCGGTCGCTGACAGGTGGTCCTCGTGCTTGGTGGGACCCATGTGTCAGTGTCTCAATGGCAAGATGGGCTATGTCAGGGGATCCTCGTCCGAGGAGAGAGGAGGTGGTTTTGCAATGGAGAAGAGGAAGAGGCGAGACAGTGGTGTTGGAATGGAGATGATGGAGAGGAGAGGAGTGTTGGGGATCGTAGCAGAAATTTTAAAATTTTCTACGCATCACCAAGATCAATCTATGGAGTAATCTAGCAACGAGGGGAGAGAGTGCATCTACATACCCTTGTAGATCGCTAAGCGGAAGCGTTCAAGTGAACGGGGTTGATGGAGTCGTACTCGTCGTGATCCAAATCACCGATGATCCTAGTGCCGAACGGACGGCACCTCCGCGTTCAACACACGTACAGCCCGGTGACGTCTCCTACGCCTTGATCCAGCAAGGGGAGAAGGAGAGGTTGGGGAAGACTCCATCCAGCAGCAGCACGACGGCGTGGTGGTGGTGGAGGAGCGCGGGACTCCAGCAGGGCTTCGCCAAGCACTACGAGAGACGAGGAGGAAGAGGGGTAGGGCTGCGCCAACAGGGGAAGGAACTTCATGTGTTGGGCTGCCCCTTTGCCTCCACTATATATAGGGGGAGAGGGAGGGCTGCGCCCCACCTAGGGTTTCCACCCTAGGGGTGGCGGCAGCCCCAATCCCCATCTGGGGTGGCGGCCAAGTGGGGGGAGAGGGAGGCGCACCAGGCATGGGCCTTAGGGCCCATCTGCCCTTAGGGTTTGCCCCCTCTTCTCTCTAGGCGCATGGGCCTTGGTGGGGAGGCGCCCCAGCCCACCTAGGGGCTGGTCCCTTCTCACACTTGGCCCATGTATGCCTCCGGGGCCCGTGGCCCCTCCCGGTGGACCCCCGGACCCCTCCGGTGGTCCCGGTACACTACCGGTGATGCCCGGAACACTTCCGGTGGCCAAAACCATACTTCCTATATATCAATCTTTACCTCCGGACCATTCCGGAACTCCTCGTGACGTCCGGGATCTCATCCGGGACTCCGAACAACATTCGGTAACCGCGTACATACTTTCCCTATAACCCTAGCGTCATCGAACCTTAAGTGTGTAGACCCTACGGGCTCGGGAGTCATGCAGACATGGCCGAGACAACTCTCCGGTCAATAACCAACAGCGGGATCTGGATACCCATGTTGGCTCCCACATGCTCCACGATGATCTCATCGGATGAACCACGATGTCAAGGATTCAATCAATCCCGTATACAATTCCCTTTGTCTAGCGGTACGATACTTGCCCGAGATTCGATCGTCGGTATCCCGATACCTTGTTCAATCTCGTTACCGGCAAGTCTCTTTACTCGTTCCGTAACACATCATCCCGTGATCAACTCCTTGGTCACATTGTGCACATTATGATGATGTCCTACCGAGTGGGCCCAGAGATACCTCTCCGTTTACACGGAGTGACAAATCCCAGTCTCGATTCGTGCCAACCCAACAGACACTTTCGGAGATACCTGTAGTGTACCTTTATAGCCACCCAGTTACGTTGTGACGTTTGGCACACCCAAAGCACTCCTACGGTATCCGGGAGTTGCACAATCTCATGGTCTAAGGAAATGATACTTGACATTAGAAAAGCTTTAGCATACGAACTACACGATCTTGTGCTAGGCTTAGGATTGGGTCTTGTCCATCACATCATTCTCCTAATGATGTGATCCCGTTATCAACGACATCCAATGTCCATGGTCAGGAAACCGTAACCATCTATTGATCAACGAGCTAGTCAACTAGAGGCTTACTAGGGACATGGTGTTGTCTATGTATCCACACATGTATCTGAGTTTCCTATCAATACAATTCTAGCATGGATAATAAACGATTATCATGAACAAGGAAATATAATAATAACAATTTATTATTGCCTCTAGGGCATATTTCCAACAGAGGTGGTTTTGCATTGGAGAAGAGGGAGAGGAGCGTGCGGCAGTGATATAGGTTTGGAGAGAGAAGGCCGACGCGCTGTGACTGGATCAAAATCAAAATCAATTTACCCTTCAATTAAGAAAGCGTACCCCACATTAACTAGTATTCCCTTTTATTTTGGGTCATAATTGACCATGATTTTCACAAATAAAATATATGTTATAGCGTTGCAAAAATAATATAATTTGAAAGTACATTCAGATACAGAACCAAACAATACAATTTTTGGTGACATGCATTCACATTTTGCTTGTCAAATACGGTACATGGTCAAACTTTGACCCAAAAATATGCAAAACAAAAAAATACTTCCAAGACTAGTGCCGCTCCTCTCCTCTTAAACCACCGCCGCTCCTCTCTTGTTCCAATCTAAATCCAGCGCCGCTCCTCTCCTCTTCCATTTCAAAACCACCGCCCCTCCTCTCCATGTTCCAATCCAAAACCAGCGTCGCTCCTCTCCCATTCTAATCCAAAACCAGCGCTACTCCTCTCCTCTTCCATTCAAAAACCACCGCCGGCGAGTGAAGGTGCTGTGGAGAAGTAGATCGATGGAGGAGTACAACAGATACATGAGGATCGCAGTACGGTGATGCTACCTCTTGAGCACTGCATTGGTTTTCCCTTGAAGAGGAAAGGGTGATGCAGTAGAGCAGCTAAGTATTTCCCTCAGTTTTTGAGAACCAAGGTATCAATCCAGTAGGAGGCCACGCACGAGTCCCTCGCACCTACACAAACAAATAAACTCCTCGCAACCAACGCGATAAGGTTGTCAATCCCTTCACGGTCACCTACGAGAGTGAGATCTGATAGATATGATAAGATAATATTTTTGGTATTTTTATGATAAAGAGAAATAAAGATGCAAGTAAAATAAATGGCAAAGGAAATAACTAAGTATTGGAAGATTAATATGATGGAAAATAGACCCGAGGGCCATAGGTTTCACTAGAGGCTTCTCTCGAGAGCATAAGTATTACGGTGGGTAAACAAATTACTGTTGAGCAATTGACAGAATTGAGCATAGTTATGAGAATATCTAGGTATGATCATGTATATAGGCATCACGTCCGAGACAAGTAGACCGACTCCTGCCTGCATCTACTACTATTACTCCACACATCGACCGCTATCCAGCATGCATCTAGAGTATTAAGTTCAAGAGAACAGAGTAACGCTTTAAGCAAGATGACATGATGTAGAGGGATAAACTCATGCAATATGATATAAACCCCATCTTGTTATCCTCGATGGCAACAATACAATACGTGCCTTGCTGCCCCTACTGTCACTGGAAAGGACACCGCAAGATTGAACCCAAAGCTAAGCACTTCTCCCATTGCAAGAAAGATCAATCTAGTAGGCCAAACCAAACTGATAATTCGAAGAGACTTGCAAAGATAACCAATCATACATAAAAGAATTCAGAGAAGATTCAAATATTGTTCATAGATAAACTTGATCATAAACCCACAATTCATCGATCTCAACAAACACACCGCAAAAGAAGATTACATCGAATAGATCTCCACAAGAGAGGGAACTTTGTATTGAGATCCAAAAAGAGAGAAGAAGCCATCTAGCTAATAACTATGGACCCGTAGGTCTGAAGTAAACTACTCACACTTCATCGGAGAGGCTATGGTGTTGATGTAGAAGCCCTCCGTGATCGATACCCCCTCCGGCGGAGCTCCAGAAAGGCCCCAAGATGGGATCTCGTGGATGCAGAAAGTTACGGGGGTGGAATTAGGGTTTTGTCTCCGTATCTGGTAGTTTGGGGTCAGCCTGGAAGTGGCGAGCAGGCTTTTCGGCCCGCTTGTGGCCCGTTTAGGACCGGACCGGACGGTCCAGGACCGCTAGAAAATAAGGTCGGTCCGAGCTCTGTAAATCGGCCCGATAACACAACCGGTCCGGTCCTGTTTTTAACCGGGCGGACCGAGCGGACTAAGAAGTGGCCCAAGCCCCAGGCACCCCGAAGTGAGTCCAACTCCTTTTGTTGCTAGGGCATGCCGCACCCCCGGTCGATCCAGTCTCCTCCCAGTCGCACGCCGCTACCGAAGGCAGAGACGCCACCTCCAAGTCCAAGGCGCCGACGCCTGTGCACGTCGCCCCATCCGGTCGTCCCTCTCCAATCTCCATTGCCACCTTGGCCTCTCCTACCACGCCATCTCCACCTTGCCCTTGTACGAGCTGGAGGAGCACGGGTACGTCGGTGACGCAGATCAAGCAGCAGGGACGCAACCCGCACGCCGTCGGTCTCGCCTCCCCTGGTTCCTTGTCGAGCGCCCCGAAGAGGGAGGAACTCAGGCAACCTCGTCCTCGACTATCTCATCCTCTGTAGTCTGTCCTCTGTTTTAGGTATATGTTCCTATTTATTTGATGATTGATGTACACTCGTTTGTACCAATGTTGGGGATATCGCTTATCGGGAACTTATCGGTCGACCCATGATAAGGGGTAAATCGGCCAGTTTATCGGCATATCGGCCGATTTATCGCCATATCGGCTGATTTATCTTATTGGTCAGACAACGGTAAGCGATAAATCGGTCAATTTATCGGAATATCAGAAGATATCTTGAACAGTGGTTCGTACAGATGAACTGATGAGGTACAGCTAGAGGTATAGGTTGCTGATTTATTATTGATAGATCTACATTTGTACTAATGAAGTGATGAGGTAGAGCTAGAGATATAGGTTGCTGCTTTATTGTTGATAGATCTACATTTGTACTGATGAAGTGATGAGGTATAGGCTGAATGAGGTAGAGATAGAGGTTGTTGTTTTTCTGACAATGTAGATGTAGAAGTTGTACATTTGATGATCTAGTCATTGATATTGTGTACTGATTATGTTCTTTTTTTGTAGAGAATGGTGAAGGGGAAGGGGAATGAGAAGGGAAATGCACTTGGGAAGGAGAAGGAGAAGGGCAAGACGAAGGCAAAGGAGAAGAGCTTAAGTTACTTAATTAGGTAAGAATGCCGCTGCCTCTGCCGGTTCGGAAGAAGGGCAAGCCGCCGAGGCAGCTTAAGAAGACGAAAGACTATACCAATGCTCCAATGGCAGATTTGCTTTGTAGGGTAAAAAACACCCTCTGCGGCCTTCGCGTCTCCCTGACCGCACCAGCGCTGACGTGCGTGCCGCGGAAGCTGCTGCCTTCGGTTCCGCAACCAACTCCCAGATGTCTCATGCATCTACTATAGTATGCTTGTTTTGTTTGATGATGGATGAAGCCATATTCCCATATAGTCATATAGGTACTGTTTTTTCTTATTTCTGTGCTCATGTGGTGTTAGGTGTCAGAGGAGGAAGAGGAGGAGGACGATGAGGACAAGGACAAGGGCATTCAGGAGGAGGACAAGGACGATGAGGAATACGATGAATTTGTCGTCCCGCCTGGAGGTGATGATATGTCGGATTCTGATGAGGATACGTCGAAATGGTACAAGGAATCAGATGCTAAACTAGAAGCCGAAGGAGGTGATGATATGTTGGATTTCGATGAGGATACGTCGGAAGGGTACAAGGAATCAGCTGCTGAACTAGAAGCCGAAGGAGGTGATGATATGTCTGAAGAAGAAATCGTGCACGTTATTTCCAGTGGCGAGGAGGCAAAAGAAAAGAACAAGAAAAAGACCAAGAGGCCAAGAGCCAATGCTCCTATTAGGATGTCGTCAAAAGTTTGGGTCCATTTTCATAAGGACAAGAGGCCATCAAAGGAGGAACCTGGAAAGCTTGTGTTGAAGGCATGCTGCAATTGTTGTGAGGCTGAATATGCATATCTCCAAGGTGGTAGCACCTCAACTCTTAGAAGCAGTGGCGGAGCTATGGCTGGGCAAAACCAAGCCATGGCCTGCCCAGCCAAATAAGAACTCGGTGTAGATTGATGTTGAATTTGGGCCATGAGAGCAAAATTACAGACACGTTTTTAAAGCTAATTCATTTTGGCCCGCCCAGTGAAGCGTGTTTAGCTCTGCCACTGCTTAGAAGGCATCACAAAGTGTGTAAGAATTACAGGAACAAGAAAGCTAAGGGAATCCATCCAATGATGATATGTTGGAACTTGCAATTGTTATGAACTATGAAATATCATCGCAAGTTTGTAATCGTGTCATTCAATGATGATATGAACTCATGTTTGAAGTGTGGATGTGAAACATGCTATTTGTTGCTGTTAAAATTCAGTGTTTTGATGTCCAAAATTCAGCAGCCTCCCGACAGTGGCAAAAATGCTCAATCAAGCTGCCTGCTTGTTTTGCTACAAATAAATCAATCCAGCTTCTTCTTTAGCTAGCTTGCATGCACTGCTTCAGATGAATCGATCCAGCAGCCTGCCTGAAATGAATCGATCCAGCTGCCTGCCGGCTTGCACGTGCACAAATAAATCGATCCAGGTGACTGCTAGTGTGCTAGCTTGCGCGTACTGCTTGAAAATGAATCGATCTAGCTGCCTGCTAGTGTGCTAGCATCACGTACTACTTCAAATGAACAGATCCAGCTCCCGGTCCATTCGGTCCTCTCGGGCCTCACCGAGCTGAGGTGCTGTTGATCCGGTCTCGAGAAAGTGGACCGCTCGGCAGCTCGGTCCGGTCCAGTCCGGACCGGCCGCGAACGGTCCAAAGCACGGCTCAGTCAAAGACCGGACCAGCTCGGACCGCGTCCAGCCTGAGTTTGGGGGTACGTAGGTATATATAGGAGGAAGGAGTACGTCGGTGGAGCAACATGGGCCCCACGAGGGTGGAGGGCGCGCCTGGGGGGTAGGCGCGCCCCCTACCTCGTGCCTTCCTGGTTGATTGCTTGACGTAGGGTCCTAAGTCCTCTGGATCATGTTCGTTCCAAAAATCACGTTCCCGAAGGTTTCATTCCGTTTGGACTCCGTTTGATATTCTTTTTCTGCGAAACCCTAAAATAGGCAAAAAACAGCAATTCTGGGCTGGGCCTCCGGTTAATAGGTTAGTCCCAAAATAATATAAAAGTGTATAATAAAGCCCAATAATGTCCAAAACAGGATATAATATAGCATGGAACAATCAAAAATTATAGATACGTTGGAGACGTATCAAGCATCCCCAAGCTTAATTCCTGCTCGTCCTCGAGTAGGTAAATGATAAAAACAGAATTTTTGATGTGGAATGCTTTCTAGCATATTCAATGTAAATCTCTTTATTGTGGCATGAATATTCAGATCCGAAAGATTCAAGATAAAAAGTTTAATATTGACATAAAATAGTAATACTTCAAGCATACTAACTAAGCAATCATGTCTTCTCAAAATAACATGGCCAAAGAAAGTTATCCCTACAAAATCATATAGTCTGGCTATGCTCTATCTTCACCACACAAAATATTTAAATCATGCACAACCCCGATGACAAGCCAAGCAATTGTTTCATACTTTTGATGTTCTCAAACTTTTTCAATCTTCACGCAATACATGAGCGTGAGCCATGGACATAGCACTATAGGTGGAATAGAATGGTGGTTGTGGAGAAGACAAAAAGGGAGAAGATAGTCTCACATCAACTAGGCGTATCAACGGGCTATGGAGATGCCCATTAATAGATATCAATGTGAGTGAGTAGGGATTGCCATGCAACGGATGCACTAGAGCTATAAGTATATGAAAGCTCAACAAAAAGAACTAAGTGGGTGTGCATCCAACTCGCTTGCTCACGAAGACCTAGGGCATTTTAAGGAAGCCCATCATTGGAATATACAAGCCAAGTTCTATAATGAAAAATTCCCACTAGTATATGAAAGTGATAACATAGGAGACTCTCTATTGAAGATCATGGTGCTACTTTGAAGCACAAGTGTGGTAAAAGGATAGTAGCATTGTCCCTTCTCTCTTTTTCTCTCATTTTGGGCCTTTTCTCTTTCTTCTTTTTATGGCCTTTAGTCCGGAGTCTCATCCCGACTTGTGGGGGAATCATAGTCTCCATCATCCTTTCCTCACTTGGGACAATGCTCTAAAAATGATGATCACCACACTTTTATTTACTTACAACTCAATACTTAGAACAAAATATGACTCTATGTGAATGCCTCCGGCGGTGTACCGGGATATGCAATGAATCAAGAGTGACATGTATGAAAGAATTATGAACGGTGGCTTTGCCACAAATACAATGTCAACTACATGATCATGCAAAGCAATATGACAATGATGGAGCGTGTCATAGTAAACGGAACGGTGGAAAGTTGCATGGCAATATATCTCGGAATGGCTATGGAAATGCCATGATAGGTAGGTATGGTGGCTGTTTTGAGGAAGGTATATGGTGGGTGTATGATACCGGCGAAAGGTGCGCGGTATTAGAGAGGCTAGCAATGGTGGAAGGGTGAGAGTGCGTATAATCCATGGACTCAACATTAGTCATAAAGAACTCATATACTTATTGCAAAAATCTACAAGTTATCAAAGCAAAGTATTACGCGCATGCTCCTAGGGGGATAGATTGGTAGGAAAAGACCATCGCTCGTCCCCGACCGCCACTCATAAGGAAGACAATCAATAAATAAATCATGCTCCGACTTCATCACATAACGGTTCACCATACATGCATGCTATGGGAATCACAAACTTCAACACAAGTATTTCTCAAATTCACAACTACTCAACTAGCATGACTCTAATATCACCATCTCCATATCTCAAAACAATTATCAAGTATCAAACTTCTCATAGTATTCAACACACTCATAAGAAAATTTTATTATTAATCTTGAATGCCTAACATAATTAAAGCAAATTACCATGCTGTTTTGTAGGACTCTCAAAATAATCTAAGTGAAGCATGAGAGAACAAAAGTTTCTATAAAACAAATCCACCAACGTGCTCTAAAAGATATAAGTGAAGCACTAGAGCAAAAACTATATAACTCAAAAGATATAAGTGAAGCACATAGAGTATTCTAACAATTTCCGAATCATGAGTGTCTCTCTCAAAAAGGTGTGTGCAGCAAGGATGATTGTGGTAAACTAACAAATAAAGACTCAAATAATACAAGACGCTCCAAGCAAAACACATATCATGTGGTAAATAAAAATATAGCTCCAAGTAAAGTTACCGATAGAAGTAGACGAAAGAGGGGATGCCTTCCGGGGCATCCCCAAGCTTTGGCTTTTAGGTGTCCTTAGATTATCTTGGGGGTGCCATGGGCATCCCCAAGCTTAGGCTCTTGCCACTCCTTGTTCCATAATCCATCAAATCTTTACCCAAAACTTGAAAACTTCACAACACAAAACTTAAAGTAGAAAATCTCGTGAGCTCCGTTAGCGAAAGAAAACAAAACACCACTTCAAGGTACTGTAATGAACTCATTATTTATTTATATTGGTGTTAAACCTACTGTATTCCAACTTCTCTATGGTTTATAAACTATTTTACTAGCCATAGATTCATCAAAATAAGCAAACAACACACGAAAAACAGAATCTGTCAAAAACAGAACAGTCTGTAGTAATCTGTAGCTAACGCAAGATCTGGAACCCCAAAAATTCTAAAATAAATTTCTGGACGTGAGATGTTATCTATTAATCATCTTCAAAAAGAATTAACTAAATAGCACTTTCCAAATAAAAATGGAAGCAGTTCTCGTGAGCGCTAAAGTTTCTGTTTTTTACAGCAAGATTAAAAAGACTTTCCCCAAGTCTTCCCAACGGTTCTACTTGGCACAAACACTAATTAAACACAAAAAACACAACCAAAACAGAGGCTAGATAAATTATTTATTACTAAACAGGAGCAAAAAGCAAGGAATAAAAATAAAATTGGGTTGCCTCCCAACAAGCGCTATCGTTTAACGCCCCTAGCTAGGCATAAAAGCAAGGATAGATCTAGGTATTCTTTAGTTGGTAATTCTTTAATGAGACATCTATCACCTTTAGGAGTTTCTTTCATTTTATCAATAATCACTTCTTTAT
>NC_053023.1:425840913-425866637 GCF_003073215.2 Triticum urartu | reverse complement strand
ATACATTTTTAGGGGTCATCTCTGGTAGGAAAACCGAATCAATGAGGGACTTCTACCTGTGTTATCCTGCAATTCTCACAAACACATTAGTCCCCTCAACCAGGTTTGTCGTCAATACTCCAAAACCAACTAGGGGTGGGACTAGATGCACTTACAAAGGCACGTATTGTATTGTTGCCATCGAGGATAACAAGATGGGGTTTTCTTCATATTGCATGAGTCTATCCCTCTACATCATGTCATCTTGCTTAAGGCGTTACTCTGTTTTTAACTTAATACTCTTGATGCATGCTGGATAGCGGTCAATGAGTGGAGTAATAGTAGTAGATGCAGGCAGGAATCGGTCTACTTGTCTCGGACGTGATGCCTATATACATGATCATACCTAGATATTCTCATAAGTATGCTCAATTCTGTCAATTGCTCAATAGTAATTTGTTCACCCACCGTAGAATACTTATGCTCTCGAGAGAAGCCACTAGTGAAACCTATGGCCCCCGGGTCTATCTTCATCATATTAATCTTCCATTACTTAGTTATTTTCATTGCTTTTATTTTACTTTGCATCTTTATCATAAAAATACCAAAAATATTATCTTATCATATCTATTAGATCTCACTCTCGTAATTGACCGTGTAGGGATTGACAACCCCTTATCGCGTTGGTTGCGAGGATTTATTTGTTTTGTGTAGGTACGAGGGACTCGCACGTAGCCTCCTACTGGATTGATACCTTGGTTCTCAAAAACTGAGGGAAATACTTACGCTACTTTACTGCATCATCCCTTCCTCTTATGGGAAAACCAACGCAGTGCTAAAAGAGATAGCGGCCATCATCAACAGTGGGCCACGTGAGGCCGGCGCCAACCCCATCTAGATCACCGTTGGCGTCTGGCAGAGGCCGACGCAGCGCTCCGGGCGCGGCGGAAGCTCGGGGGCACGTAGCTGTCGTCGCTCGACTCCGGAGACTTGCGGGGCTCAGGGGAGTTGCTAGACTCCCAGGAGTCGTCGCTGCTACTGGAGGAGCCACCAGCAGGACCCACGGCCGGCATTGCGCCTGCCGCCTCGCTCTGCTAACCGTCTCCTCCGGGGCAGCACTCCAGGTGACGGCCTTCCTTGTCGAAGACCTTGAAGAACCGTGTGGAGGCGTTGTCATACTCGAAATGGATGGCGAGGGCCCCCTCCGCACGACAGGCGCGGGCGACCTCGCCCCATCCGCGGGTCATGAAGATCTTGCCGGGAGAGACGATCTCAATCTCTGCTCCCGTGGCTAGACTATAGCACCCAGCGTGCTGCAGCCACAGCTCAAGCGGCCTCCTCGGTGGCATCTCTTCAGCGAAGAACTGCGGGAACCGGATCCACGTGCGAGGAGGCATCACCGCCCACAGCACAAACTCACGCGAGGAGGCCTCGGCGTGGGTTCGTGTGGCAGATGGCTGCACGACCTCAACCTGGTCCCCGTGACCGCGGCTCGCCCGGCGAGGGCCGCTGCCACCTTCTACGGAGCCCTGCGCTTGGGCGTATAGAGGGAGTGGGTAGCCAGGCGGTGGCTGCTCGTACCATGGCCGCGTCACTTCTTGCCTCGCCCCAGCGTTGTGACGGTGTTGGGACCTCTTCTTCGGCGGAAGCAGCTCTAGCTACTCAAGGGGGGTCTTTCCCTTCTCCGCTGCGGAATACCTCCTAATCGGCGCCATGGATGTTTCGGCAGGATAGCAAGATGGAAGTACCAAGAGGAGGAAGGAGGAGCGAGCAACGAGAAGGCAGAGATGAACGGGGGCCTCTGCCCCTCTCCTCATTTATAGCCAGAGGAGGCCAACCGCCGGCCCTCACATCACGCGCAATGATGATTTTCTTCTGCATGCAGGAGTCTCGTCAAGTCGAACGGTTGCCGAGGCAGCGTGGGGAAGCGGAGGCGCCCACGCCCATATCGCACACGTCAACCAAGGCCGCAGGCAGGGTTGGGGCCCGCGGCGCTCTGCACTTGCCCTTTGGCTTCACCTCGAAGCAAAGTTCGAGCGCATCTTGGGCCCGGGGGCATACTGTCGGCGTCCTCCTGGAACGGGGGTGCCCAGACTTGCCTGCATGCGGCCCAGAGCGTGGCTCCATCAACGGCCTGGTACGGCCCACCTTCAGCGCACTCAAGACCTCACGAGGGGCCAAGCCTCGAAGGCGGACGACACCAAGACCTCCCTAGGGGCAGCCTCACTAGGCTCCAGGAGCGAGATATCTATGCAAGGGGCACCTCGCGAGGTTCACGTGACGTGAGCCATGACGACCAAGGCCAGGCGGGCGCCAGCGGGCGCAGTGTACCAGTTTCCTCTTTGGTGCTAAGGAGGCAAGCACAGCGCGGAGGTCCCGAGGCGAATCAGCAAAGGTTTCCATATCGGTGCAACAAGACCAAGACCAGCAGGACGGCAGGACGGAGGTCATCGCGGAGCCCACAGCAGCTCACCACCAGAGCCTTTGGCAGGCGAAGACTACTTTTGTCAGGATAGCTTGTACTAGTTGTCTCCCTTCAAATGCCGTTGTGGGATCCCTCCCGCTCAATATTTGGGAAGAGGACCAGGGCCTCTATAAATAGGAGCAACCACCACCGATGTGGGGGATCGGTCGAGTAGCAGAGGGAGAGGAGGAGGGGGGGGACGAGATGCATTCCAGAAGCAGCCTCAAGTCGCCTCCAGCTACGATGAGCTAAGAACACGCTCACGGTCCGAGCTGTTCATCCCACTGGACTAGGGGGCAGCCTCAGTCCTCGCAGGGCAGACCCCAGCACAGAACGTAGAAGTAAGGGAGCACAGCAAGGTGCTGAGACCAGGTAGTACAAACCTCGTGTCTCGGTGTTCTCGGGTGCGCGCTAGGCCGTGGATTGTCGCGAGCGAGTGGGGAGAGAGGTTACTTCGGCGCACCCCAGCGTTCGTGTTGCGGGATCGAGCAGAATTTTAACGAATTTCTACGCATCACCAAGATCAATCTATGGAGTCATCTAGCAACAAGGGAGAGAGGAGTGCATCTACATACCCTTGTAAATCACGTGCGGAAGCGTTCAAGAGAACGGGGTTGATAGAGTCGTACTCGTCGTGATCCAAATCACCGATGACCAAGTGCCGAACGGACAGCACCTCCGCGTTCAACACACGTACGGTTGGGAAGACGTCTCCTCCTTCTTGATCCAGCAAGGGGGAAGGAGAGGTTGATGAAGATCCAGTAGCACGACGGCGTGGCGGTGGAAGCAACGGTGATCTCGGCAGGGCTTCGCCAAGCGAAGGGAGACGGAGGAGTGTCACGGGAGGGAGAGGGAGAGGCCAGGGGCTTGGGTGCGGCAGCCCTCCCTCCCCCCACTATATATAGGGTCCCTAGAGGGGGCGCCGGCCCTAGGAGATCCAATCTCCTAGGGCGGGCGGCGGCCAAGGGGGTGCCTTGCCCCCCAAGGCAAGGATGGCGCCCCCCACCCCTAGGGTTTCCAACCCTAGGCGCAGGGGGAGGCCCAAGGGGGGCGCACCAGCCCACTAGGGGCTGGTTCCCCTCCCACTTCAGCCCATGGGGCCCTCCAGGATAGGTGGCCCCACCCGGTGGACCCCCGGGACCCTTCCGGTGGTCCCGGTATAATACTGATTACCCCCGAAACTTTCCCGATGGCCGAAACTTGACTTCCTATATATAAAGCTTCACCTCCGGACCATTCCGGAACTCCTCGTGACGTCCGGGATCTCATCTGGGACTCCAAACAACTTTTGGGTTACCGTATGCTAATATCTCAACAACCCTAGCGTCACCGAACCTTAAGTGTGTAGACCCTACGGGTTCGGGAGACATGCAGACATGACCGAGACGCCTCTCCGGTCAATAACCAACAGCGGGATCTGGATACCCATGTTGGCTCCCACATGCTCCACGATGATCTCATCGGATGAACCACGATGTCGAGGATTCAATCAATCCGTATACAATTCCCTTTGTCAATCGGTACTTACTTGCCCGAGACTCGATCGTGGTATCCCAATACCTCGTTCAATCTCGTTACCGGCAAGTCACTTTACTCGTACCGTAATGCATGATCCCGTGATCAACCACTTGATTACATTTAGCTCATTATGTTGATGCATTACCGAGTGGGCCCAGAGATACCTCTCCGTCATACGGCGTGACAAATCCCAGTCTCGATTCGTGCCAACCCAACAGATACTTTCGGAGATACCTGTAGTGTACCTTTATAGTCACCCAGTTACGTTGTGATGTTTGGCACACCCAAAGCACTCCTACGGTATCCGGGAGTTGCACAATCTCATGGTCTAAGGAAATGATACTTGACATTCGGAAAAGCTATAGCAAACGAACTACACGATCTTTGAGCTATGTTTAGGATTAGGCCTTGTCCATCACATCATTCTCCTAATGATGTGATCCCATTATCAATGACATCCAATGTGCATAGTCAGGAAACCATGACTATCTTTTGATCAACGAGCTAGTCAACTAGAGGCTCACTAGGGACGTGTTGTGGTCTATGTATTCACACATGTATTACGATTTCCGGATAACACAATTATAGCATGAACAATAGACAATTATCATGAACAAAGAAATATAATAATAACCATTTTATTATTGCCTCTAGGGCATATTTCCAACAGTCTCCCACTTGCACTAGAGTCAATATTCTAGTTACATTGTGATGAATCGAACACCCATAGAGTTCTGGTGTTGATCATGTTTTGCTCTAGGGAGAGGTTTAGTCAACGGATCTGCCACATTCAGGTCCGTATGTACTTTACAAATATCTATGTCTCCATTTTGAACACTTTCACGAATGGAGTTGAAGCGACGCTTGATATGCCTGGTCTTCCTGTGAAACCTGGGCTCCTTGGCAAGGGCAATAGCTCCAGTGTTGTCACAGAAGAGAGTCATCGGGCCTGACGCATTGGGAATGACTCCTAGGTTGGTAATGAACTCCTTCACCCAGATTGCTTCTTGTGCTGCCTCCGAGGCTGCCATGTACTCCGCTTCACATGTAGATCCCGCCACAACGCTTTGCTTGCAACTCACAGCTTACTGCCCCACCATTCAAAATATACACGTATCCGTTTTGTGACTTAGAGTCATCCAGATCTGTGTCGAAGCTAGCGTCGACGTAACCCTTTACGACGAGCTCTTCGTCACCTCCATAAACGAGAAACATTTCCTTAGTCCTTTTCAGGTACTTCAGGATATTTTGACCGCTGTCCAGTGTTCCATTGCCGGGATTACTTTGGTACCTTCCTACCAAACTTCACGGCAAGGTTTACATCAGGTCTGGTACACAGCATAGCATACATGATAGACCCTATGGCCGAGGCATAGGGGACGACACTCATCTTTTCTCTATCTTCTGCCGTGGTCGGGCATTGAGCCGTGCTCAATCTCGTACCTTGCAATACAGGCAAGAACCCCTTCTTTGACTGATCCATTTTGAACTTCTTCAATATCTTGTCAAGGTACGTACTCTGTGAAAGACCAATGAGGCGTCTCGATCTATCTCTATAGATCTTGATGCCTAATATATAAGCAGCTTCTCCAAGGTCCTTCATTGAAAAACACTTGTTCAAGTAGGCCTTTATGCTTTCCAAGAATTCTATATCATTTCCCATCAACAGTATGTCATCCACATACAATATGAGAAATGCTACAGAGCTCCCACTCACTTTCTTGTAAATGCAGGCTTCTCCATAAGTCTGCGTAAACCCAAACGCTTTGATCATCTCATCAAAGACGAATGTTCCAACTCCGAGATGCTTGCACCAGCCCATAAATCGAGCGTTGGAGCTTGCACACCTTGTCAGCATTCTTAGGATCGACAAAACCTTCCGGCTGCATCATATACAATTCTTCCTTAAGGAAACCATTAAGGAATGCCGTTTTGACGTCCATTTGCCATATTTCATAATCGTAGAATGCGGCAATTGCTAACATGATTCGGACGGACTTCAGCTTCGCCACCGGTGAGAAAGTCTCATCGTAGTCAACCCCTTGAACTTGTCGATAACCCTTAGCGACAAGCCTAGCTTTATAGATGGTCACATTACCATCCGCGTCTGTCTTCTTCTTAAAGATCCATTTATTTTCTATGGCTCGCCGTTCAACGGGCAAGTCAGTCAAAGTCCATACTTCGTTTTCATACATGGATCCTATCTCGGATTTCATGGCTTCCAGCCATTTGTCGGAATCCGGGCCCGCCATCGCTTCTTAGTGTCTATTTTGGTGTTGCTGTATTTTTTGGTTGGTGTAATGTAGTCCTACTTTTTCATTACGGATGCCTCATCTCGGATTTCATGGCTTCTAGCCATTTGTCGGAATCCGGTCCCGTCGCTTCTTCATAGTTCGAAGGTTCACCGTTGTCTAACAACATGGATTTCCAAGACAGGGTTGCCGTACCACTCTGGTGCGGAACGTGTTCTTGTGGACCTTCGAATTTCAGTAGGAGCTTGATCAGAAGTATCTTGATCATCATGAATAACTTCCTCTCTAGTCGGTGCAGGCACCTCAGGAACATTTTCTTGAGTTGCGCCATTACCGGTTCAAGAGGCAATACTTCATCAAGTTCTACTTTCCTCCCACTTACTTCTTTCGAGAGAAACTCTTTCTCTAGAAAGGATCCATTCTTGGCAACAAAGATCTTGCCTTCGGATCTGAGGTAGAAGGTATACCCAATAGTTTCCTTAGGGTATCCTATGAAGACGCATTTTTCCGACTTGGGTTTGAGCTTTTCAGGTTGAAGTTTCTTGACATAAGCATCGCATCCCCAAACTTTTAGAAACGACAGCTTAGGTTTCTTCCCAAACCATAATTCATACGGTGTCGTCTCAACGGATTTTCGACGGAGCCCTATTTAAAGTGAATGATCTCTTAAGCATAGCCCCAAAATGATCGGTAATCGGTAAGAGACATCAATAGATCGCACCATATCCTAATGAGTGCGTTAATCTGTTGACGTTCGACACACCCATGTAACGGTCTGAGAAGTTCCAATTGGGGTGAAACATTTGCTATCATTTTTGCCGGTAGAGTGTGTGACAGTATTCCTCCGCCAATGATCCTGAATGAATATAGAAACTTGATTTTGTCTGTCTATCGTGGAAATCTACTCCTGAAATCCTTGAACTTTTCAATATAAGTAGCGAGTAAAATCATGCGCAGGGAGGGTGAAGATACATTTTAACCGATAGCCACCTGGCTGAGCCTCTAACAGCTCATTTTGAACCGCCACTACATCAGTATGTTATATTCCAAAATGTCTAGTTTGTCATTCACCAAAAAGTAGTGTAAGTGCATCTAGTGCACCCCTAGTTGGTTTTGGAAGTATTGACGACAAACCTAGTTGAGGACTAATGTGTTTGTGAGAATTGCAGGATAACACAGGTAGAAGTCCCTCATTGATTCGGTTTTCCTATCAGAGATGACCCCTAAAAATGTATGAAGACATTGAAGTCAAAGGTGGTATGTGAAGACATTCACATTGAAGACTATGACAAGAGAAGACATCAGCGTGTGAAGACTATGGAGCGCGAAGACTTAGCAGTTTCGTCGTTTCGTGTTTTTCTTTGTTGAGTCATAGGAACCACCGTACTGTTAAGTGGGGTCCAAGAGAACCAGTCAGAATGACTGAAGTGATGCTTAACCAAAATCCTATGTCTTCGAGTGAAGACTATGAGAGCAAATCTTGTCCAGAGTTGGATAAGTCAGCTTTGCTTGTAGCCCAAGTAAAGTTGCCTGTGTGTTTGAAATCTGACCGTTGGAACACGTGTCAGTTCCTTAGTGACCCAGGGTCATTTCGGACAAATCAGGTCGGGTTGCCTAGTGGCTATAAATAGCCCACCCCCTACAACCATAAAC
This sequence comes from Triticum urartu, assembly GCF_003073215.2. NCBI lineage: Eukaryota > Viridiplantae > Streptophyta > Magnoliopsida > Poales > Poaceae > Triticum > Triticum urartu. The sequence goes on along the minus strand of NC_053023.1, from coordinate 425,858,771 downwards.
GGTTGGCTGCTCAGAGTTAGTGTACGGCTTTTGTCGTTTGAGAGCAACCCACCTCGAAGCATTTGAGAGAGAATTCCTTGCGAGGATAAAGCCCTAACACCCAGAGCCAAAGAGTGTTAGGCATCACTTAAGTCTTCCTGTCTGTGTGATCTGAAGACTTATTACACTTGAGGACTGTGAATCCTCCAGCCGGTTAGGCGTCGCGTTCTGAGCATCCAAGAGTCATTGTGGATCGCCGGTGAACGAAGTCTGTGAAGGTTTGGAAGTCTACCTTGAAGACTTACCAGAGTGATTGGGCGAGGACTGGGTGTCCTTAGCTCAAGGGGAATAAGGTGAAGACGAGGTCTTCTGAGTTGAATCTCAGCCTCCCTAACCATACGTACAGTTGTCACAGCAACTGGAACTGGTCCAACAAATCATTGTCTTCAACGAGTCACTGGTTTCATCCTTCCCTTCCCTTTACTTACTGTTGGTCCTTGTGAAGTCATTGTATGATTGCATTATCTTTTGTCTTCACTGAGTGACTGCTTGTTCTGATTGGCTTCACAATATCTTCCTACCTGATCCTTACTGCCTAGCTGCTATTAGTCATTGTGCTTTCACTTCATTGAATACTTGACTATGGTTTGCCTAGTGTAGTCTACCTTCCGCTGCATGGTAATAGGTTTTTTCTATCGTTTGTCTTCAAAACTTCCATGTTTGAAGACTTTCATAAAAATCGCCTATTCACCCCCCCCTCTAGTCGATCACTAGCACTTTCAATGGTATCAGAGCAAGGTACTCCCTTGTTCTGTGTGATTCGGTTTAACCACCTGGAGTTTTAACCACCTGGAGTTTTAGCTATGTCGACTGCAGGGATAATTAAAGTCTCCGCTCCCGTATTCCTGATTCTTATTTAGCACGTCGCCACCACTCTCTTATTGCTCTGTTGAAACATTGATGTCATAGTCCTCAAGAACGGCGTTTCCAGGCTGGAGAGGGTGTCGACATTGCCTGCGGGGTTCAAGAAAGTTGCGATCACCTGGACTTACTGGACTCTAAGGGTCAACTGACCACAACATGTGAGTGCTCATCTAGCAGTCTGGGACTGAGCCGGGCGTCTCAAGACGATTCAGAGATATTACGCACTTCAAACGCTACAACGACCTCGAATGGTCTCAGGCCTGAAGTCAACCTAGGTCGTTATCCTGACACAAGCGCGAGCGAGGAGGATTAAGGTACAGTAAAGTAACGTAAATACTATTACCTCAATCCAAAATAGCGGAAGTAACAAGGTTGTGGATTCCCATCAACACCAACGGCAAAGTTGAGTGTAGAAATCATAACCCTAACGTATCACTTACTCGTCGTAAGAAATCCTGCAACATGAGACGTTGCAGCCACAGAGGGTCAGTACATTGAATGTACTCGCAAATTCACACTCTAGAGCAATGATGAATAATGGCTATCACTACATGCATATTTGGCTGGTGGAAAAGCTCTACGGTTATGAGGTTTTTGCGAAAAGCCAATTTTTCCCTACTGCAAAGGAATAAATTTATTTAACTATCATGGTGGTTGTTAAACATTGAGAATGGTTGACAACATTCTCAATCCCAATTAAGTAATATCATTAAACCCAAAAATATTCATTTAAAGTAACGTGATGAGATCAACAGGATAATCCAAGAACTAGATACTCAAGATGTCCATAACCGGGGACACGGCTAACCATGATTAGTTTATACACTCTTCAAAGATTTGCGCACTTTTCCCCACAAGACTCGATCTCCTCCGTTTGGTTTCTCGCACTACATGGTGTTTGAGAAGACGGATGACCGAGACATAGTCTTTCAGAAGCGCTAGCACCTTACGATGGGTAGACCGTACCACCTACATCCCCTACATCTGCTACTCTACCACTGTAAGAGTTCACATGACTTAGTCAACTATGCTAGAGCCCATAATAGCTTGTGGCTGCACACGGAAGTTTCTAGCATGAATAATCTTATGATCCCTTTGAGCCTAGGTGGCGGACCATAGGATGATCACACGGTATATCCCCGGGATCTCCTAGGACAACACTAGTATATCCCCAGGTGTTCGGGCAAGTCCACTGGTATATCCCCAGGGTGCCCCTAGCAATCCACCCAGATGTGTATTCAAGTTGCCACCTTAAGTTGAACCATTAAATAACAATCTCACATCTGTCATGGATTTCACTCATACCCAAACCACGTCTACGAGCATAGCATAGCAATATAAGCAACACGTAGAAGTAACTCCCAAGGGTTTGATAGTAACAGGGCAATAGGTTCCTACCTCATCAACTACTTCCCACAACCCACAATTTAATTAGATCCTAATCATGCAATGTTGAGGTTTGATCTAATGCAATGAAAACTGGGTATGAAGGGGATATGATCAAAGTGTGAACTTGCCTTGCTGATGATCCGCGAAACCTAACGATTCGAAGTAACAGGCGGCGCACTCCGGGTATTCTATCACAGACAAACAAATAAGCATACAATAAGTACTCATCTAATGCACAGGTAAAACTCAAATAAGAGATCTAACCAGAAGGTTCAACTTAAGAACTCCGGTTGGCAAAAAGAATCAAATCGAACGAAGCACCGAAAGTCAAACTGCGAAAGAAAACAACTTCGTTCTAGTAATCTGGATCTAGGGCAAATTACAGCAGCAAAATCTTGTTTAAGTTGGTTAAACGGATAAAGGGTTTCGAGACGAATCCCTAGGCGCTTGAATCGCCTGATTCCGATAAACGAGGGAAAAGTTAAACTAAAACGAAAATCGGATCAGGAATCGCGATTAGAAAAATCGCGGATTTAATCTGAGAAAAAGAAAAACGACGAACATCGATTTTTTTTCTCTTTTTTTGGCACGAAAAACGAGGCGCAACGAACCTCGGGCGGCGGGATCTTCGGCGGCGGCGGTGACAGCTCCGGCGGCGCGCGCGGATCGAGGCGGGGCTGATGGGCTGCGGCGGCTCGGGGCGGCGCTATTTAAAGGCTGCCCCCGGGCGGTGTCCCGCTCGAGTACGGCCCGAAGTCGGTTCGTTTTTTTTAATTATTCCGCTCGGAAGAAAAATAAAAAGAAATACTAAACGGACTCCAAAAATTCCGAAATAAATTTTCACGGGCTTCTAAAATCAAGCCGCACAAGGTGAACATTTATTTGGGCCCTAAATGCAATTTTGAAAAACGCACATTTTTCCTAAATTCAAATAAAACACCGAAAAACTCCGAAATAAAATCTTATTTGATTTTTTATTAAATCCTCAATATTTATTTATTTTGGGAAAGTCATTTTATTCCCTCTCTCATATTTTTGTAATAGAAATAATTGATGATAAAATAAATAAAATCAAATGATCCTATTCTCAAAATTTGAGAAAACTCAAATATGAAAATAGAAAATCCCCAACTCTCTCCATGGGTCATTGAGTTGCGTAAAGTTTCAGAATTGGAAATATTTTCCAAATGAAATTCAAATATTTTCAACACCCCTGTCATTTAAATAAATGGAAGAAGTCATGTCATCTTCTCTCCAGGGTTTTGTGTTGAAAAGAATTTGAATTCTCGGGGATCAAAAGCAAAATGAAAGTTTGGGAAAGTCCTTTTATTCCCTCTCATTTAACTTTCAAAAGTTTCGAATTTCACTCACTTTCAGACAATCAATCAACCAATCAATCAAATCTATCTATTTGTTTATAACATTCCAAAATTTAGAATTTTGGGATGTTACAAACCTACCACCCTTAAAATGAATCTCGTCCTCGAGATTCGGAGAGGCTAGCAAGAAATAGGTTAGGGTTTGGGGGTCTCCTCAAAATCCATCAATCATCACACGGGGTCTGGGTGCTACCACCCTTAGAAGCATGGTTACTGTTCCATCAAAACTCATATACTCCATCCTTATTCTTGACAGTGTCGGTCTTCTCAGATCCTCGAGAAAATTCCTTCTCTGAGCTCTTCCGGTAGTGGCATAACCTTTACCACATTTTCTGTCCTTTCATCTTGGTAAGGTTATTCCGAGACTGGGTCTTCTTAGCTGATACGGGTCTGGCACCAAAACTAAACAACTATCGATATCTCATGGTGGTCAACAATTTATGGTTTCTCCTGCAGGAAATGGGTCTGGTTGATCCTCACCGTATAACCTACGGTTGGCAAAAGCTGCCGTGTACAAGGGAAAAATACTATACCATTCTAAGGCTTAAACAAGGTTTAATATCCGTCGTCTCTCTACTATAGGTAAGTCACTCAGATTTACCATCCCATATAGCAAGGCGAATAATAAGAGTAAGTCGGTATGGTGATCAATCCATCCCGCACCCAAATCATTACCTTGTAGAGTTTAGCGAATCTCGCATTCTAACACTCGGTCATCCTCACAAGCATTGCAGAATTTCTCTTGTCGACGAACGAAGTTCGGATATATCCATAGATTCTGCAAGCCAGACAAGCATCTATCGTTCCTTCACAACTCTCAGGTTTTGCGTTACTCCTATAAAATCGTCTATCGATAAAATCTAACTTCTCAGGGTTTTTCCTTCAGCAAGAATGTGCTTGCTTCTTGGCAGGTCCTGGGGCCTGTGGGTTATGGCCCATCTCATCACTTGTAGTCCTTGAACTTATCATCGGGCAACTGATCATTATTCCAACTTCCAACTTCCAGTATTCTTAAATCCATCCAATTGTATGTCTTCCTTCCTTCTATTGGCACCAAACTAGGACATGATTACTCAGACTCATCATGGAGTTCTTCCATAATACCAACATCATACCTCCTTTATATCCAATAGTAATTCATCTCTTCATCCTCGTGGGTTATCCCACATACCGAGATAAAAACTTATACTTATGAAGTCCATACACTTCGTGGAACATCATTATCCTTTCCAGGGTCAAGCGTCCTTACAGGGGAATATTGGCCATCTCTGCATGGCACTTCTTCAACTGGGAAATGAAACACATCATGAACTCCTGACAGTCCTTCGGGTAACTCCAACTTGTAGGCCACTTCTCTCATACGCTCCAAAACTCGGTATGGTCCTACAAATCTCGGGGCTAACTGTCCCTTAACTCCAAATCGTTTAACTCCTCGCAGAGGGGTCACACGAAGACATGCTCTATCTCCAATTTCATAGACTACCTCCTTGTTTTTTTTTGAGTCGCATAACTCTTCTGCCTGGACTGAGCTACCTTCAGTCTATCTCGAATCAACTTGACATTCTCTTTGGACTCCTTGATCACATTTGGTCCAAACAACTGACAGTCTCCAACTTCATCCCACATACTCTTGGGGTATCACACATATCGAGACAAAATTCATATTCATTTTGTCCTGAAATCCACTCAGTGGAGTAGCCTTATCTTTCCCAGGGGTCAGGGGTTCTTACAAGGTACTGCCACCCTTAAAATGCACAAATCTTCCATAGACCATATTTCTCATGTCCTCAAAAATGGTCAAAATTCTTCTTCATAGGGTAACAACTCATAAAATCCATATCAATACCAACAATGCTACTTTATTCACTCTCAATTGATTACAATCTCTCGCTTTTCCATTACATGTCTCAACTCAACACCTCAATATAAAAGAAAATGTTCTCACTTCTACTACTCCATTTCTTTTGTTGCAAACTCAACTCTAGCACAAGTTTCCTTCTCCTTGGGACAATATCTGGCAAACTGCCCTGCTCCATTACAACTAAAACATATTACTTCTGACAAGTATCGAGGTTTCCTTTTTGGGTAACTGTTGAGGTAGTGCCCTGACTCCTTGCACCTGTAACAGGTGATATGACTCAGGTCCTTCCTGGAATCCAATCTGCTTCTCTTCCTGGACCTTTCTATGCCAATCATGGCTTCTATTTCCTGTCGGTCATATTCTACTTCCTCTGTCGGGAATTCTACTAGATCCCCATTCAAACAATTTTGGGAGATGTGTCCTTCTTCTCCACATGAATAGCAAGACTTAGTGCAGGGTTTACTCGGGTCTTCTTTAGGTGTGTCCTCCACCTCTTCCTTCATCACAGTTCTTCTAAAATTTCCATGAGGGCTCCTTTCATTACTTCTTTCTTCTGCTGGATGGTTCGTTGTACCATGGGGTAAATGTGACACTGAGCAGGATAGTGGGTATCCCTTCACACAAGAAACAAGTAATCTGCCTAGTTGGGCATTCTTCAACTGGGTGACTTCCTTCACAATTAGGGCATTCATCCTTGTGTTCTTTATGGGTGTGTCCTATTCTCCACAAATCTTGCATGCACAAGGTTTCTTCATATCCTTTCCATAAGGCTTCAACTTCTGGGACACAAACCGAGACTTTGGCAAATTTAACTTAAATTCTTTTCAAGTGGTTACTCCTTGCCATCCATTGATGGTTTGGTACATTCTCCACCAAGTAGCAGCACCACTTTCAAAGTACTGAAGAGCATGCTGGGTCATATCATTTCCAACTATAGGGTTATTCTTCATGTGATCCTCTATGTTATGAATCCATTGGTCCGTCTCCAATTGACCCATCGGTCCAGAAAATATAAGCTCATCTTCATTCATCCTCTATTGGGTCCATGGGTTTGGGGTGAGATAAGAGAGATAGAGAGGGATACACACAATATAAACAAAAGTTTTGAAAAGACAGATTTTATTTGTGGCTGTCGGGAAAAACATCAAACAATGACTGCTCACAAACATCGCATCTAACGTAGGTATATAACAGGGATTTGGTCTTCTAAAGGTCAATAAATCTTCAACATCTCCAAACTCTTCAAGCCTTGTTCATGCCTCCAATGGCTTCTTCCAATCATGCTTGTCCTTTTCCAGTTCTTTTGCCAGATCATCTCTATTGACGTGAAGTCTCTCTTGACCTCCTTTAATATTTATGGAGTTGCATTCCAAACTTCCGGGTTTCAACATCCTTGACATGAACCATGATCCTACTGTCCTTCAGTTCTTAATGAATCTCCGGTATCTCGAGGTTTTGCTCCTCCAGCTTGGCTACTTCAGCTCCTTGGTCCTAAGTTCTTCACGGAATGCTTCTTGTCAAATATGGCTTCTTGTAGGTCCATCTTAACTTCTTGATGTACTACTCCAGATCCTGGTGATACTCCGGCTAAGGTTAAAACTTCACCTCTTACTGATAGATGCTCCATCAGCCTTCTACCATCCAATCCTTCCATGCATATGCATGCCTAACTCAGCACGGTGACAATAGCATAAGCGGGCGATAACATCATGGATAGCCGTGTTTCTGCCCTTGTCATTTCCTCGAGCTATCATTCCATAGTTGATATCTCCTACCTTAGGGTTTTCCTTGGCAGAACTTTGAGTTTTTAACTCTCCATGCTCCGGTCTTTCTCCGATACACCTTGATCTCGGGTATTGACAACTTTCATAGTCTGCCAAGTTCCAAAAGGGTAGCCTTCCTAGGTCATACAAATCTGGGAATTCTTTAAAGCCTTCAAATTCTACTTGTCTTCGGAGTCTTCAACCATTGTAGTTTCCATTATTCAGATGCACGGAAAATACTCTTCATTCCAAAGCGGTCTTAGTTGTCCAATATCTTGTACTTCTTAGAGTGGTCTCATCAGTCAAATCCTCGTCTGGTCAAAAGGGGAAAGGGGTATGGTCTCACTAAAGGGAATTTTTGAATAAGCTCAGAAGAGAAGAGAGGTAAAAGATCTTTTTGAAAGAGAAAGTTGTAGAGAAAAATCTTTGCTATGGGCTTGCCAGTTTCTAGGGTCACGTCCTACAGTCAACATGTGCTCTGATACCATCTTGTAGCGACCCGACCCGAATGGATCAAGTCTCTGTGCTTAAGTGTCATCCCTGGATCGATATGCTGACACACACAGTACTCGAGGATTTATAACAAAGGTAAATCACATGTAAAGTAACATAAATACTATTACCTCAATCCAAATAGCGGAAGTAACAGAGTTTTGGATTCCCATAAACACCAACGGAAAAGTTGAGTTTAGGCGAATCGTAACCCTAACGTATCACTTACTCATCATAAGAAAGCTGCAACATGAGACGTTGCAGCCACAAAGGGTCAGTACATTGAATGTACTGGCAAATTCACACTAGAGAGAATAATGGAAAATGGCTATCACTAATGCATATTTGGCTGGTGGAAAAGGCTCTATGGTTATAAGGTTTTTGCGAAAAGCCAATTTTTCCCTACTGCAAAGGAATAAATTTATTTAACTATCATGGTGGTTGTTAAACATTGAGAATGGTGACAGCATTCTCAATCCCAATTAAGTAATATCATTAAACACAACAATATTCATTTAAAGTAATGTGATGAGATCAACCAGGATAATCCATGAACTAGATACTCAAGATGTCCATAATCGGGGACACGGCTAACCATGATTAGTTTATACACTCTGCAGAGGTTTGCGCACTTTTCCCCACAAGACTCGATCGCCTCCGTTTGGTTTCTCACACTACATGGTGTTTGAGAAGACGGCTGACCGAGACATAGTCTTTCAGAAGCGCTAGCACCTTACAATGGGTAGACCGTACCACCTACATCCCCTACATCTGCTAGTCTACCACTCTAAGAGTTCGCACGTAGTCAACTATGCTAGAGCCCATAATAGCTTGTGGCTGCACATGGAAGTTTCTAGCATGAATAATCTTATGATCCCTTTGAGCCTGGGTGGCGGACCGTAGGATGATCACACGGTATATCCCCGGGATCTCCTAGGACAACACTGGTATATCCCCAAGGGTGCCCCTAGCAATCCACCCAGAATGTGTATTCAAAGTTGCCACCTAAGTGAACCATTAAATAAATCTCACATCTGTCATGGATTTCACTCATACCCAAACCACGTCTACGAGCATAGGCATAGCCAATATAAGCAACACGTAGAAGTAACTCCCAAGGGTTTGATAGTAACAGGGCATAGGTTCCTACCTCATCAAACTACTTCCCAATCCCACAATTAATTAGATCCTAACCATGCAATGTTGAGTTTGGATCTAATGCAATGAAAAACTGGGTAATGAAGGATATGATCAAAAGTGTGAACTCTTGCCTTGCTAATGATCCGCGAAACCTAACGATTCGAAAGGTAACAGGCGGCGCAACTCCGGGTATTCTATCAGCAGACAAAACAAAATAAGCCATACAATAAGTAACTCATCTAATGCACAGGTAAAACTCAAATAAGAGATCTAACCAGAAGGTTCAACTTAAGAACTCCGGTTGGCAAAAAGAATCAAATCGAACGAAGCAACGAAAGTCAAACTGCCGAAAGAAAACAACTTCGTTCTAGTAATCTGGATCTAGGGCAAATTTTACAGTAGCAAAATCTTGTTTAAGTTGGTTAAACGGATAAAGGGTTTCGAGACGAATCCCTAGGCGCTTGAATCGCCTGATTCCGATAAACGAGCGAAAAGTTAAACTAAAACGAAAATCGGATCAGGAATCGCGATCAGAAAAATCGCGGATTTAATCCGAGAGAAAAGAAAAACGACGATGCCGATTTTTTTTCTCTTTTTTTTCGGCACGGAAAACGAGGCGCGACGAACCTCGGGCGGCGGGAAGTCGTCGTCGCGGCGGCGGCCCGGCTCGTGCGATGCGCGGATCGAGGGGCGGGGCTGATGGTGGGGCGGCTCGGGGCGCATTTTAAAGGCTGCCCCCGGCGGGCCACGCTCGGGTACCCGAAGTCGGTTCATTTTTTTAATTATTCCGCTCGGAAGAAAAATAAAAAAGAAATACTAAACGGACTCCAAAAATTCCGAAATAAATTTTCACGGGCTTCTAAAATCAAGCCGCCAGAGACATTTATTGGGCCCTAAATGCAATTTAAAAAAACGCACATTTTTCCTAAATTCAAATAAAACACCGAAAAACTCCGAAATAAAAATCTTATTTGATTTTTTTATTAAATCCTCAATATTTCTTTATTTTGGGAAAGTCATTTTATTCCCTCTCTCATATTTTTGTAATAGAAATAACTGATGATAAAATAAATAAAATCAAATGATCCTATTCTCAACATTTAAGAAAACTCAAATATGGAAATAACAAAATCCCCAACTCTCTCCGTGGGTCATTGAGTTGCGTAAAGTTTCAGAATTGGAAATATTTTCCAAATTAAATTCAAATATTTTCAAAACCCCATGTCATTTAAAATAAATGGAAGAAGTCATGTCATCTTCTCTCCAGGGTTTTGTGATGAAAAGAATTTGAATTCTCGGGGATCAAAAGAAAAAAGGTGAAAGTTTGGGAAAGTCCTTTTATTCCCTCTCATTTAACTTTCAAAAAGTTTCGAATTCACTCACTTTCAGACAATCAATCAAACAATCAATCAAATCTATCTATTTGTTTATAACATTCCAAAATTTAGAATTTTGGGATGTTTACAATAGAAAGAAGACGAAAGAATGTCCCAGCTCCATACTTGATCGTATCAATCTGACAACAAGCTTCAAGCTCGGCGCTACTGAGATCACCAAGCATGAAGTCGTCAAGACACTCCTGAGATCACTTGACAGCTTTTGACACCCTAGCCCTGATGATTCAAGAATCCCTGATTTCAAGACACTCGATCCGTCTGACATACTTGAAAGGCTCAACACACAAGTTTCAGCTTTCTGAGAAAAGAGAACATTCTACGGTCCCAACTATGGGCGAACTCGTGCCTTGAAGGCAAAAGCTGTTCTCCTCATCTGAAGAAGAATCTACAGCAGTTCTGATGATCCTGAAGACATTGGAAGGAGCTTGCTATGCTTGTGAAGAAGTTCCAAAAATTCACCAAGAAGAAAGGCTTCAGAAAGTCTTCATCAAGCTCAAGGAATGATGAAGCTTCTGCTCATGACTACAAGAAGAAAACATGTCACAAGTGCAAGAAACTGGCCACTTCATCTCTGAGTGTCCACAGTGGGACAATGAGAAACAAAAGAAGAAGAAGAGCAAGGAGTATGACTCTGACGACAAGAAGAAGAAGAAATACTCAAAGTCTTCTTCCAAGTCTTCCTCAAAGTCTTCATCACACAAGAAGAGCTCATCTGGCAAGGCACGTGCGTTTGTTGGCAAGGAAATGGATTCAGAGGAGGAGTCCGCTTCTGAGGAGGCGGAGGTGGAGTCTGAGGAGGAGTCCGATACTGGCGTTGCGAGTCTGGCTACAACATACGTTGCCAAGTCCATCTTCAACACTGAAGACAATGACTTCATCTCCGACACCGATGCAAATGACAAGGACTACTCCGCTCCTTCCTACTGCTTCATGGCACGCGGTGCCAAGGTAAACACACGCACTACTCACTATCAAACATCTAGTGACGATGACTCTGATTGTGGTTCCAAACCCAGCTACAAAACACTTGCTAAAATTGCAACTGAACAACAGAAAGCTATGGAACACATTCAAAAACTGTTAGACAAAAGCGATGATCTGTTAGACGCTGAAATGACTCGATCTCAGTCCTTAATTGAAGACATAAAAAATCTTCATGTTAAGTATGAGGAACTTGAAAGTCGTCATGAAACGCTCTCAACAACTCATGAAAAGCTTTCCTATGATTATCTTCAAAGGAAGCAAGATCTTGAGAAATTGAGAGCGGCTCATGAAGATCTTCAAAAGGAAAACGAGTCACTTCGCGCCGAACAGATCAGTTCAGCTCAGGAAGGATTTGAACCACCATGTCTTAAATGCATTGAGCGTGATAACATGCTACTTCTGTTGCTGAATGTTCTACTGCTGCTACTTGTTGCAATATCTTCAACTGTTGATGTGGTAACTAACCCCTCTGCTGAGGATACCACTGCTATTGCTGATGAGAATGCTAGGTTGAAGACATTGCTTGAAACAGGGATGTACAAAAGTCTCAAAGGGCATCAGACACTATGTGATGTCCTCAAAAGGCAGATCCTGAACCGAAACCCTAGGAAAGAGGGTGTTGGGTTCGAAAGGAAAATGAATGTTGATGGCTCTTACTGGAAACCTGAGCAGTACCCCAAAACCACATGGGTTGCTGCAAAGGAACCTTCAGCAGATCCATCCACCCTATCTGGCTTCACTTGTGCTAATCCCATTGTTATTGATGAATCCTTTGATGCAAACTATAAACTGTTTAAGAATCAGAATGGTGAAGTGTTTGCCAGGTATATTGGTACTAACTGCAGGAATGGACCGCCTATGAAGAAGATCTGGGCCGAAAAGGTGTTTGGAGAATCTTCCTGTGAATGTCATCATGACACCACAGGTGAAGAAGACAAACCCCAGACCACAGGCTTCATACGGTCCAAAGGCTTCATACAGACAGAGGACTCACCTGAGTCGCACTAACGCAAATGTTTTGCAGGGAACCATACTCAGGCCTATGAATATGAGCGCGGTTCATCAAACCGCCATGTTCATAAGACCAAGAACTATTCTGCTTATTCTTATGAGTACTATTGTCCACCTGCAAGACTTTTTGCTAGGGCTCCAAAGCCAAAGTTCTCAGATGCTGCACTTAGACTCATTGCTTTCGAAGCCACCCTTGAAGATGTGGGTGGCTAAGAAAGCTTAACTCTCTTTTGCAGGGAAAGGTCTCCAGAAACGTCTGACGCTATTGCTGGGGACCTTAAACATCTTGTAGGGCGCAAGATCAAATGCCCAAATGGTCTTATTATGTACTTTGTTCCTGAATCGCTTGCTACTTGCCCTATCAGTCCTAATCTCGATCTAAGCTTTAATAATCCACTGGTTCGTCAAATGTTTTTGCTTCACAATTCTCTTCGTGAAGCCTATCCCCCTAACTGCACTGTAGGGTACGACACCAGCTGCTTCAGAATGGATTATTGATAGTGGGTGTACAAATCACATGACTGGCAAGCGAAGCCTTCTCATGGACTCAACTTTACGTCCATCTGACAAAAGTCACATCACATTTGCTGACACTGGTAAAAGCAAGGTATTGGGTCTAGGTAGAGTTGCAATCTCAAAGGATCAACACATGGATAAAGTCATGCTTGTTGAATCCCTTGGTTTCAACTTAATGTCTGTCTCAATGCTTTGCGATTTAAACATGATTGTGATGTTTGGAAAATATCGTTGCCTTGTTCTAATGGAATCTGACAAGTCTCTAGTGTTTGAAGGGTATCGGAAAGATGATTTGTACGTGGTAGATTTCTCAGCAGGACCACAACTTGTAGTGTCTTCTAGCAAAAGCTTCTGAATGAAGGCTAGGGCATGCTGGCATGAGGAACCTCCACACCCTTGCAAGGAAGAAGCATGTCATAGGCAATCGAGGGCGTCAAGTTCAAGAAGGATCACTTATGCGGTGCCTGTGAAGCAGGAAAGATGACGAGGGCCAAGCATCCCTCGAAGACAATCATGACAACGACTCAACCCACTGCTCACATGGATCTTTCGGTCCCACTCATTACTCAACTCTTACTACTACTGCTTGTCTCTATGGCTTTGTCATTGTTGATGATTATTCAAGATATACTTGGGTGCATATAATCCTCTACAAGACTGAAGTGCAGGATGTCTTCAGACGCTTCGCCAATCGAGCCATGAACAACTATGGCGTCAAGATCAAGCACATCAGAAGTGACAATGGCACTGAATTCAAGAACACTGGCCTAGATACTTATCTTGATACTTTGGGCATCACACATGAATTCTCAGCTCCGTACACGCCACAGCAGAATGGCGTCGTCGAACGCAAGAACAGAACACTTATTGAGATGGCCCGGACGATGCTTGATGAATACAAGACTCCAAGAAAATTCTGGCCTGAAGCCATTGATACTGCATGCCATATCAATCAATCGTGTTTATCTTCACAAGCTTCTGAACAAGACATCTATGAGCTCCTTACTGGCAAGAAGCCAAATGTCAGTTACTTCAGAGTATTTGGCAAGGTGCTGGATCAAGGATCCACATCACCTCAAATTTGCACCAAAAGCACATGAGGGTTTTATGCTTGGATATGGAAAGGATTGCACTCCTACAGAGTCTTCAACTCTTTCATTCACTAAAGTGGTTGAAACAGTGGATGTGCGGTTTGATGAGACGAACGGCTCACAAAGAGAGCACCTGCCAAATGTGCTAGATGAAGTTCCATCCAGTGAATCAATCAAACTTATGGGAACTGGAGAAATCATACCGTCTGAAGCTCAGCCTGAAGAGGAAACTTATCATCTCCGCACCTGATCAACCTGAAGACAATGCTCAGCCTGAAGACAATCCCTCTAACGATGACAATGATCAGCAAGAGCAAAATCTTCGTCCTGTACATCCTCGTGTTGCAAATGAAGTGCAGATTGAGAGAATAATCGATACATCAATGCACTAGGTCCACACACTCGTTCAAGGGCAACACAGCTAGCAAATTTTTGTGGGCACTTCGCATTCGTCTCAATAACAGAACCCAAGAAAGTTGAAGAAGCCTTCAAGGAACCTGAATGGATTCAAGCTATGCAAGAAGAGCTTCAACAGTTTGAGCTGAATAATGTATGGGAACTGGTTAAGCGTCCTGATCCTCGGAAGCACAATATAATAGGCACCAAATGGATATATCGCAACAAGCAAGATGAGCATGGTCAAGCTGTTAGAAACAAAGCTTGTCTCGTTGCTCAAGGATACACTCAAGTTGAAGGGATTGAATTCGATGAAACATTTGCTCCTGTGGCTAGACTTGAAGCCATACGCATACTGCTGGCCTATGCAAATCATCATATCATACTTCTGTATCAAATGGATGTGAAGAGCGCTTTTCTCAATGGCAAGATTTAAGAAGAAGTGATGTCGCACAACCACCTGGCTTTGAAGATCCAAAACATCCTGACATGGTATACAAGCTCAAGAAGGCACTGTATGGCCTCAAACAAGCCCCTCGGGCTTGGTATGACACACTCAAGACTTCCTGAAGAGCAAAGGCTTCAAATCTGGTTCCCTCGACCCCACTCTCTTCACGAAGACATATGATGGTGAACTGTTTGTGTGCCAAATATATGTGGATGACATTATCTTCGGCTGCACCAATCAGAAATACAGTGAAGAGTTTGGATATATGATGCAAGAGCAATATCAGATGTCCATGATGGGTGAGCTGAAGTTCTTCCTTGGTCTTCAAATACGTCAGCAACGCAATGACATCTTTATATCTCAAGAGAAGATCTCAAAGATTGCCTGAAGAAGTTTGGTATGCAAGACTGCAAAGGCTTCACGACGCCAATGCCAGCCAAACATCATCTGGGTCCCGACGACAATGTAAAGAGTTCGATCAAAAGGTATACCGCTCCATGATTGGTTCTTTTTTATCTATGTGCATCTAGGCCAGATATTATGCTTAGTGTTTGCATGTGTGCTCGATTCCAAGCGGCACCAAAGGAATCGCATCACTTAGCTGTGAAGCGAATTCTTCGATATTTGGCTTACACCCCAACTCTAGGATTATGGTATCCAAAGGGCTCAGAGTTTGATCTGGTTGGATTCTCGGATGCTGATTATGCTGGTGACAAGGTGGATCGCAAGTCTACATCAGGCACATGTCATTTTCTGGACGATCGACATTGTATGTTGGTCTCAAAGAAGCAGAACTGTGTATCTCTCTCCACTGCTGAATCTGAATACATTGCTGCTGGATCTTGGCGCTCAGCTTCTGTGGATGAAGCAAACACTCAAAGACTATGGCATTCACTGAAGCAAGTGCCACTCTACTGCGACAATGAAAGCGCCATCAAGATTGCCAACAACCCAGTTCAGCACTCGAAGACAAAGCATATTGAAATTCGTCATCACTTTCTCAGAGATCATGTTGTGAAGGAAGATATTGCTATCATACACGTCAACACTGAAGAGCAATTTGCAGATATCTTCACCAAGCCCTTGGATGAGAAGAGATTTTGCAAGTTAAGGTGTGAGCTAAATATCTTGGAATCTTCAAATGTCCTGTGATCAGACACACATCCTAACACTTATGCATATTCATGACTTAGATGTGCAACACACGAAGTAAAGTATATCTTCAATCAATGAAGACATACATTCTAAGTGTGAATACATTAATGTGGAATTTGACTTCGGAGCGCCACGATAATTGTGCGCCGTGTCTGGGTCTAATACTTCCTATACGGTGGGTAACGCCACCACCAAATTCTTCTGTTTGAAGTGTTTTCCCATGGCGTTACATTTGCTATGTCTTCACATTTTGTTTGCTTCATTTCAACTTGTCTTCATGATTATCTTCACTATGTTGTTTGATGTCTTTCTTAATATATATATACTATACTAGTGTTCTGTCCTCTACAACATTCACTTATAGCTATGTCTTCTTGTTGAATCTTTTGAACTAAGTGAATGTGATCGGACCCTAACCTCTCTATGCTTTCTATCTCAAACTCTATCTCTCCAAATCATATGCATTCTATTGAAACTGTCGAATGTCTTCTCTGCGTCCTTGTCAGTAGAAGATACAGAGACAAACATTAAGTCCTGTTCAATGCTAATTCCTCCACCTGAAACCCGGAGAAGTGGGAACGACCACCCGACAATCCAGGCGTGCGTGGACGTGGAACAACCTCCGATATGTTGCATGATGGCCACGTGTCCTTCAGATGTGAATCGCCAGGGGCACCTGTGTAATAACACTGTGCCGTCCCTGTCCCTATAAATACACGCCTCACCACAGTCATTATCCTTCTTCCACTCTCGCACAGAACCCTAGCGCCACCGCTAGCCCTCGACGACGCCGGCGACGAAGCGCTTAGCTGCCGCGACCTCTACCGACGCCGTCTTCACGCCGGCCGCGGACATCGTCTTCTCCGCCGTCGCCGTAGGTGTCCTCCGTCGCCAAGTTAGGGCACGGACGATCGAACTGCTCGGCCTCCTCTCCCACTCCGTCTAGCAGTTCTTTGTGGTAAATAAAACTTCCTTTTTACGGCCCCTTTGATCCTATAGATTCATCACTTTCTACCACAAGCAGTTTCTGTTCACACAAGTTGGATCTATTTCATACTGCATCTCATAATATGCCTAGTATGTTCACTTATGCTTCACAAAGTAGTTAGATTCCTCACTTGTACTGATCCGTGGATTCGTACAAATCTGGAACCAACTCCTTATCTATGAGTGAATGTCTTCGCACGATGAGGTCAATGTCTTCTAAACTGATTTATCTTCAAAATCTTCTGAGAATGCATATGACCTCTTCCCCTTCCCTCGCACCTTAATGCTGTCACAGGTACATGTCCGTGGGAGAATCCCTTGGTTCTCATAGTCTGCATTCATTTGCAGAATTCTTACAGCATCATATAAATTCTCCCGAAGCCAGTTCCTGTTTGTCCAGCAAGCGAAAGCCTTTGAAGCCTTTGAACGTGTTGAAGCCATTCAGTGAAGTTCATGGCTGCAGAGAAATCAGTAAGGAAGGGTGGCAGACAGCGTCGGGGAACATCAAGAGATTTGCCTGATGACCTCTCAGAGCTTTACAAGACAGATCCTGAAGAGGATTACAATCAGCGCAAGACCGAATCCAATGGATTCGAAGATATTGGGCAGAACAATGGTTCAAGTACAGGTTTGTGACCCAGGAATATGCTGAGAAAAATGCCATCAAGCGACCATGGGGAGACATCTATACAGAAATCTTCAACCCAGGTCCAGAGATGAAGCCATTGAACAAGGCTTCTATCCCTGCATGGTCCGTGGACCACAGCCGGATGCTGACCCCATCGTCATTGCTATGGTGTCGTGACGACAATCTGTTCAAGCGCAACTTCCAGTTTGCCCAGAATTCGGCGAAGCAGAACAAGAAGTCATTGGGACTAGACTTCAACCCTGGTCCCTCTGCTCCCCGTGCCGATGGCACCCGCGAAGCTGAACCCAATCTTGTCGC
>NC_053023.1:425828625-425839913 GCF_003073215.2 Triticum urartu | reverse complement strand
CAACATTACGAGAGCTACTTTGCATGCTTGTGCTAGTCACCACAGAGATCACAAAAATACATGGCATACACCCCTGTAAAGATGGCATGGCATACTTCAAAACACATGTAGGGCTCAAGTTCATAGGAGGCACACATTAATCATGGCAAAAATGACAAATGTCCAATTACTGATAAGAATCTGAAACTAACATTGCATAGCACTCTTGCAACAGCATTTAGGGCATCAAGATGAACTCAAATGAACATGGTGCAATGGAATGAAATGAAGTACTCGTCGAGACGAACAATTTGATATGCTACACGCCCAAAACGGAGCCACGGATGCAGATATGATGCGATGAAAAATGCTAAAATTACTGGGACTTAGGGCAAAATTAGGTCAACCTCTCATATCCGGATCTAGATCGGCACGTTCTTCGAGGGACCGGAGCTTCTCGCCGGAGAGATGGCCGCGGTGGCCGGACTTGGCCGGATCCGGTCGCCGGGCGGCGCGAGGCGGCAGGGCGGCGAGGGCGCGGTGCGCGGCGCCGAGCGAGGCGGCGGAGGTGGCGTGTGGCGGTCGACGGCGACAGGTCACGGCGTGGCGCAGGTGGGCACGGAGCGGCGGCACGGCGAAGACGGGCGGGCGCGGCGAGGGGCGTCGCCTCGGGCGAGTGCGGCGGCGACCGAGCCTCGGGGGCCCGCCCTGGGCTTGGTACGGCGGGCCGCGGAGGCCAGCGGCGGGCCACGTGGCGGTGCGGGTTCGTCGGTTGGAGCCCGACGACACGTCCGGAGCCCTAGTGGTTTGTGTCCGGCGGCACGAGAAGAGGGAGGGGGCTAGGGTTTGATCCGAAAATTTCGAGGGAGAAGCCTTTTTATAGGTAGAGGGAGCTAGGAGGCTCCAAATTGAGCACGGTTTGCGGCCACGCGATCGTAATCGAACGACCGAGATGATGGAGGGGGTTTAGGTGGGTTTTAGGCCACTTTGGAGAGGTGTTGGGCTGCAACACACACGAGGCCTTTCCGGTTCTTCGGTTAACCGTTGGAGTATCAAACGAAGTCCAAATGGCACAAAACTTGACAGGCGGTCTACCGGTAGTAAACCAAGGCCGCTTGGCAAGTCTCGGTCCAATCCGAAAATGTTTAACACCCGCACACGAAAAGAGGTAAAAGGGAACACCGGAGGACATAGGAGCGCCGGAATGCAAAACGGACAACGGGGAAAATGCTCGGATGCATGAGACGAACACGTATGCAAATGCGATGCACATGATGACATGATATAAGATGCATGACAAAGACAAAACAATACGCAGACAAAAACCCAACAACGAGGAAATATCATAACTTAGTGCCGGAAATGGCAAGAGTTGGAATACAAATAAGGCAGGTTACATACGGGGCGTTACACGCTCCCACGCTGGTCAAGCTTGACAAGGTTGCTCACTTTTTTTGGAAAAGAAGGCTCACCCCCGGCCTCTGCATCCGAAAGATGCATGCGATCATATTATTGAAAAGTTCGAAGCAAAACATAGTCTTATATCCATTACAGCTCGCAAATGGAGCAAAATGATAAATAAAAACTCATTGCCACAACCAGCACGAAAAAAGGACAAGATCACTAGACTCTTATCATATTATGAGACCGTCATCCAAACCGGTTGAATATAGCCCGTGCTACCATCTCCCACTGGTTGCACCCAGTAACCAAAGGATCCCTGGAGTTCGTAGGAGTGAGTAAGGACTACGTACGGATCCATGTCGTAGCTCTGAAGATGACCTGCAAGAAAGTTAAAATATGTTTTCTGTTGACGATCATATCGTTCCTGCAGTTCCATATAGCCAAAATAAGTGCGCATATTCCAATCCGAATATGATATGTGGTGATATGGTCTACTCCAGATAGCCACGTCCCAGATAACGCTTCAATGCTAACTTGAGGAGTAATGTTAAAGGCTATATGAATCATTCGAAAAGGTGTTGTATTGTTTCGTCGTGATCATAAAAACAACATCGTGCATTACCTACTCATCGTCACTTTAGTAAATTATCTTTGGTAAGGATCACTTGCTTGTGGGTAAACCACATAAAAATTTTGATACGCAAGGGAACCTTAATTTTCCAAATATGTATCGTTCTTGGGATTGGGCCAGAATTAATTAGATCCAAATACATAGATTTTACCGTAAACACTCCGTTTCTAGTTAACATCCGGTGAAAGGAATTAGGATTGGCCGGATATTTGAATCTCCATCAACCTCCATACCAAGTGTAGCTAGGAATTCCAACACTCCCCAACTAAAGATCGCCTAAACTGAATATTTAAGGGCACCGCCTGTAATACTATAGCCACGTAATCCTCCTTACGTTGTACAATATTATATAAGGTGAGGTATTGTAGGGCTAGAGGCATCTCCCCTAACCACGTATCCTCCCAAAATCTTATTGTCATCCCATTGCCAACAAAGAATTTGGCCCTACGAAAGAACATGTCTTTTGTTCTCATAAGCCCCTTCTGGAATGATGAATCATTAGGTCTTGCGGTAACTTGGGCAGAGATTTAGATTGTAAATATTTGTTTGGTAATATATGTGCCCACATACCATCAGTCTCTACTGATAACCTATATAGCCATTTACTCATCAGGCATTTATTTTTAATCTCCGATTTCTCAATTCCGAGACCCCCCTGGTCCTTGGGTCGGCAAATGATATCCCATTTTGCTAGGCGATATTTTGTCTTAACATCATCTGACTGTCAAAAGAATCAAGATCGATAAAAATCTAGTCTCTTCTGTACCCCTTTAGGTATTTCGAAGAATGATAACAGGAATATTGGCATACTAGTTAGGACTGAATTAATGAGCACCAGCCGACCTCCATAAGACATAAGCTTGCCCTTCCAACAGCTTAACTTTTTTTTAAATTGATCTTCGATGCGTTTCTATTCTTTATTAGTAAGTTTACGATGATGAATCGGGATGCCCAGATAGCTAAAAGGCAGAGATTCCAATTCACATCCGAACAATTGTTTATATGCATCTTGTTCCTCTTTGGCTTTACCAAAGCAGAACAATTCGCTCTTGTGAAAATTAATTTTTAGTCTCGACAATTGTTCAAAGAGACATAGCACCAGTTTCATATTCCGAGTCTTTGCGAGATCATGCTCCATGAAAATAATAGTGTCGTCAGCATATTGTAAGATGGGTACTCCCCCATCGACCAAATGGGGAACGAGTCCACAACTTGGCCGTTCTCCTTGGCCCAGCCTATAAGAACGGTCAGCATATCAGCCACTATATTGAATAAGAGAGGAGACATCGAATCTCCTGTCTCAAGCCCTTATGAGTCTGAAATTAGTGACTGGTATCATCATTAACCTTTTCTCCAACACTACCTTTTTGGACTAGGGAATCCATCTGGTTCTTCCATGTCTCATTAAATCCCTACATGCGCATTGCCTGCTGAAGGAAATGCCACTTTACTTTATCATATGCCTTCTCGAAATCCATTTTAAAGATAACCCTATTCGGTGTCAAAACCGGCGGATCTCGGGTAGGGGGTCCCGAACTGTGCGTCTAGGCCGGATGGTAACAGGAGGCAGGGGACACGATGTTTTACCCAGGTTGGGCCCTCTTGATGGAGGTAAAACCCTACGTCCTGCTTGATTAATATTGATGATATGGGTAGTACAAGAGTAGATCTACCACGAGATCAGAGAGGCTAAACCCTAGAAGCTAGCCTATGGTATGATTGTTGTTCGTCCTATGGACTAAAACCCTCCGATTTATATAGACACCGGAGAGGGCTAGGGTTACACAGAGTCGGTTACAATGGTAGGAGATCTACATATCCGTATCGCCAAGCTTGCCTTCCACGCCAAGGAAAGTCCCTTCCGGACACGGGACGAAGTCTTCAATCTTGTATCTTCATAGTCCAGGAGTCCGGCCGAAGGTATAGTCCGGCTATCCGGACACCCCCTAATCCAGGACTCCCTCAGTAGCCCCTGAACCAGGCTTCAATGACGACGAGTCCGGCGCGCAGATTGTCTTCGGCATTGCAAGGCGGGTTCCTCCTCCAAGTACTTCATAGAAGATTTTGAACACAAAGGTAGTGTCCGGCTCTGCAAAATAAGTTTCCACATATTGCCATAGAGAGAATAATATTTACACAAATCTAATCTGCTGACGTATTCCGTAGCGTGACATCACACCACGGCCAAGTCTTTATTCGAATCGTTTTATTGTCCCACCTTAGCGCGTTTAGCGAGGCGGTTTCCTTGGCACGTCTTGTTAAAGCAGAGATCGTGTCCCCTTATTCCGGGATTCTCATCAACACGGGCGTGGGTAACCCAACCGTACCCGTTGGTATATTTTCTCGATCAAAGGCGAGTCCCAAACATTCACGGGGAAGACCCTTAGTTTTCAACCTCTTATAAAGAGACCAAGGCCTTACTCCTTTCTTTCAATCTCAAACGAGTTCGCCCTTCGCCGAGTTCCAACACCCAAGGCTCCAGATTTCAGGCGCTTCGGACCTTCGACAATGTCCGGTTCCGACCTTCGAGGCTGATGGATGCCTCCTCCGTCACGGAGGAGGACGTGCTGAAGTTGAGAGAGGCCAGGTTCTTGACCGGCGAAATCTCGCATAGGCTGCCTGCTCAAGGGCAGGTCATTCCCACTCCCAAGCCCGGTGAGAGTGTGGTGTTCATGTCTCACTTCCTTCGGGGGCTAGGCTTCCCGACGGATCCCTTCGTGAGGGGGCTCATGTTTTATTATGGGCTGGAATTTCACGACTTAGCCTGGATCCATCCTCCATATTTCCTCATTCATCGTCGTGTGTGAAGCCTTCCTCCGTATTACTCCTCACTTCGGACTATGGCTCAAGACCTTCAAAGTAGAGCCGAAGATGATCGAGGGACGGCACGCGGAGTGCGGAGGTGCTTTTATAAGCAAGAATGCTGGTGCTCCATGGCCCAAGGGCTCTTTTCAAGAGGAGTCCAGCTTATGGCAACGAGAGTGGTTTTATATACAGCTCCCAGGAGCACCAAGTGGGTGGCGCCACCTGCTTTCCGCTCGGGTCCCCCAGCCACGACTGGCGTCATGGGTCAATACGAGGGGCTGGACTGGGGGTCGGCAAAGGACGTGCCCTGTTGCAGGGCCACATCCGAGATCTCCTAGAAAGAGACATCAGTCTGGTCATGGTGACGCAGGTTATGTTAATTCGCGAGTTCTGCCCTGCAAACGTTGCCCCCTCCGCCTGTGGGAGTTCAACCCGGAGGGACCACGAGTTCTCCAACATTTTCTTGGCATGACGCCCGTGGAGATGTACAAATTGTTCTTCGGACCACAAGTAGTGTGTCCGGATTCTACGGAGGACGCAGGTCTGAGCTGCAATCGTCCGGATACTCAAGTAAGTAGCCTTGTGCCCGGACTCGCTAGCCGTATATTTATCATAAAATTGCCCCTAAAAGAGCTGTCCTTTAAACAGGAGCGGATAGCGAAAGCAAAGCTAATCAGGTGTCCGTCCCCCCTCCCCGAGACCACGCCGGGTCCCGTGCTAGTCAGGATGTTGGAGGTTGTGCCTTCAAAGGGAAGCGAGGGAGGGGACAAGGGAGCTACAGCCTCCTCAAAGGAGGTTGTTCGGAAGGGAGGAATTGAAAATTCCTCTCCTCAGGGGAAGAAGAGGACCGCCTCTGAAGACCTGGAGACCAAGGCCTTAAAGCGAGGGAAGAAATCTTCGCCAGAGGGTCCTGTGCTGGGGGATACTTCGGCCGAATTATGCCCTCAAGGGGATCAGCCCTCCACCGAGCCGTAAGTAGAGAGGAGTTTTCTTTTTAAGAAATGAGAGAAATCCCTGCTTTATATCTGAGAAAAGTAATCGAAAATTTACCTTGTAGCTCGGACCTTAGCCCTTCTCAACAGAGCTCGTCTTTGGGGGATCTTCTTCGGGAGATGATGGAGAGCGGAACGCCTCCCCCTGCCGTACCGCCTTGCGAGGCGGGCGACCCTGAGGTATCATCGCGGAGGGTTTCTCCGAATCCGGCGGGGCCGGAAGGTAGTCATATGGCCCCCAAAGCCCTCCGCGTCCGGCCTTCGAAAAGGGCCATCGTATGAGTCCGGCGCCGTCTGGTCGCGGTCGGAGAAGCTGAAGGATCTGCTAGGGCGAGCATCTATCTTAGAGGAGCACCGTGCATTGATGGGTACGGTGATTGAGAGGATTTCATTCACGGAGAGTGGATTGCACGAGGCCGTCAGGAGTTTACTGACAGGTTTTGAGGTACGCGAAATAATGTACCCTTTTTGGACAGTTGCTCATAAATAAGATGCGCCCTGTGTAGATAGTAGCCCCTGAGACTCTGTGTGTTTTCAAAAGTGACGGCGCACAGAGGATCATAATCCCAGGTCTAATATGCCGCCTTTATACGTAGGTGGCGAAGTGTCCGGTGGCCAGCCGGACTGATGGATTTGCCGAGCTAAAGCGGCAACTTGACGTGGCAGATGCCGACATCGCGCTTGTCAACAAGCGACTTGACGAGGCACAAGGTATGTAATTCCTTCGGCGGCGCCTAGTAAGAGGAGCTTTATGCCATTATCTTACAATGTGTGCGCTTGATGCAGATGGTGCTACTGCCATGGAGAATCTTCGGGCGGAACTTGCCCGAGCCAAGGAGCAAGCCAGGAAAAGTGATGCGGCTGCCGGAAAGGCAATTGGAGAGCTGAAAGCCGAACAGGCTGCTCACTGCCGAAGCAAGAAGGAAATGGCCGAGATGGCCGTGAAGCTGAAGAATGCTGCTGACCGTTGCAAGCTTCTTGAAAAAGAAGATCGGGCGGAACTGACAGACCTGAAGAAGGCCGTTGCCGATGCCAAGGATGCTCGCTCTGCGATGAGAGCTGTGAAGGAGGAGCTGCGTCAGGCCGGAGAAATCGCGGCTGGAAAGCCCTTTATGCTGCGGAGGAAGTTCTGTGATCCTAAACATGCTCCGTTAGACCAGATGTGGAGTACGGCAGACACCTATCTGGATTTAGCAGCGAGTACCGCTGATGCGGCCGAGCACTTCCGAGATCAAGAAGATCGCGAAGTGGAAAAGCTCTTCTGGTCGCAGTTCCACAATCCAGAGCGTCCACTGTCATTAGCCAATCGTTTGGCCGAATGGGCCGAGCTAAATAGGTTGTCCGGACTCGCCATGAAGTATGTCGTGATTCATCTATGGCCAGAGAGACCAGAGCCGAAAAGTTATTTCAACTTGGTGCAGCAGTTCCTTGGTGCGGCGCCGCATATCAATGCGATGAAGAGGAGCTCTTGTGATGTTGCATAGAAAGTGCCGATGGCCTAAATTAAGCAAGAGACTGCTCGCTCAAGTGCGATGCTTCAACAAAGAGTCAGGGATGCAACTCCTTCTTCCTCAACTCAAGTGGCACTAAGCAGCAAAAGTATTGGTTGCCTCCTCTCCTCCGTTCATCAGCCTTATCAGCAGAAGAGCAAAGGTGGCAATGGATCTTCCCACCCACCCAACCCAGGCTTTCAGAACAAGACTTCGTCTCATGCTCCAAGATCAAGTGCTCCGTATCACCGTCCGCTCTCGGAGGTCACGTGCAACAAGTGTCAGCAGAAGGGTCACTATGCCAACAAATGCTTCAATCAGAGGCGTCTTCCTCCTCCTCCTCCTCCGTGAGATCTGCCAAGCAGTGGTCAAGCATAATCCCAAGCACGCCAAGGTCAACTTGATGAACGCAGCTCAGGCAGAGGACTCGTCAGATGTGATCATGGGTAACCTTCCTGTTAACGATATTCCTGCAAAAGTTCTTTTTGACACTGGTGCATCGCATTGTTTCATCTCGAGACCATTTGCATCTAAGCATGAGTTGGCTTTCCAAGATTTGCATAGACCGTTAGCAGTTGTCTCACCGGGTAAATGCTTGCACGCAAGCTACGTGGTTCCGGAGTTTCTATCACGTTGGGCGACTATAAGTTTCTGTCTTCTCCAATGGTCCTTGGTAACTCGGATATTGATCTTATTCTCGGAATGGATTGGCTTTCTAAGCACAAGGCTCAGCTTGATTGTGCTGCCAGGCAGATTCAATTGACACATTCGTCTGAGGATGTAATCATCTTTGCCGCTCGTGATGATACCATTCGACTGTTTTCTCTCAATGAGAAGGGTGAGCTGGATGCCATCTCTCAGATTCAGTCGTTTGCGAATATCAAGACGTCTTTCCAGAAGAGCTTCCAGGAATGCCTCCGCACCGGCCAGTTGAATTCGTCATCGAACTTGAGCCTGGCACAGAACCTGTTTGCAAACGTCCTTACAAGCTTGGATCTGAAGAGTTGAAGGAGCTGAAGAAGCAACTCGATATTCAAGAGCGTATGGGTCTCATCCGACCAAGTTCTTCTCCATGGGGTTGTGGTGTTCTTTTTGTCAAGAAGAAGGATGGAACGGACCGACATTGTGTCGACTACCGTCCATTGAACAGAAGACCATAAAGAACAAGTACCCACTTCCCAACATCAATGAGCTTTTCGAACAACTCAAAGGTGCTCAAGTATTCTCCAAGCTTGATCTCCGTATGGGCTATCATCAGATTCGCATTCGTGAAGAGGATATCCCCAAGACAGCATTCAGAACAAGCTATGGTTCATATGAATACACTGTCATGTCTTTTGGCCTCGTCAACGCTCCTCCAACATTCTCTCGCATGATGAACTTCATCTTCAACGCCTACACAAATGACTTCGTCTTGGTCTACCTCGATGACATTTTGGTCTTTTCCAAGAACAAGGAGGATCATGCCAAGCACTTGAGATTGGTGCTGGATAAACTCAGAGAACATCAGTTCTATGCGAAGTTTTCAAAGTGTGAGTTTTGGCTTCGATGAGGTTCTCTACCTTGGACATATCATCCCTGCCAAGGGCATAGCTGTTAATCCTGAGAAGGTGTCTGCAATTGTGAATTGGGAGCCACCTCAGAACGTGAAGCAACTCTGCAGCTTCCTTGGGCTCGCAAGCTATTGTCGAAGGTTCGTTGAGAACTTCTCTAAGATCGCGAAGCCTCTTTCCAACCTTCTGCAGAAGCATGTGAAGTACGTCTGGTCGCCTGAATGTGACATCGCTTTCAACACCCTGAAAGAGAAGTTAGTCACTGCTCCAGTTCTGACTCCTCCTGATGAATCCAAACCGTTTGAGGTTTTCTGTGATGCTTCCCTTCAAGGTCTTGGTGCAGTGTTGATGCAAGAGAAGAAAGTTGTGGCCTATACCTCTCGCCAGTTGAAGCCCAACGAAAAGACTACCCCACTCATGACCTCGAGTTGGCGGCAGTTGTCCATGCTCTTTTAACATGGAGACATCTCTTATTGGGAAGAAAAGTGGACATCTTCACTGATCATAAGAGTCTCAAGTACATCTTCACTCAGCCAAACCTCAACCTCAGGCAGACTCGTTGGGTCGAAATGATTCAAGAGATAATCTGAGTAATATACACTCCCGGCAATGTCAATCGTAATTGTTGATGCATTGAGCAGGAAGGCTTACTGCAACCGTTGATTATGACAAACCAGTTTTGTTTTTTTTTTTTATAATTTTTTTTTTTTTTATTTTTTTTTTTTTTTTTTTTTTTTTTTTTACAACCAGGCAACCAATCTCGCAAGTGATGCCGCTATGACAGGATTCCATTGCAACTCCAAGTCTCTCACCATGGAAGTACAAAGATGTACCTGAGCTCTACAGTCGTATTGGTGGACTCGAATGAAGCGCGAGATTGCTCAGTTCGTGAATGAATGTGATGTCTGCAGAAGAGTGAAAGCAGAACACCAACCAGCTGGTCTCCTCCAACCTCTTGCCATTCCAGAATGGAAGTTTGACCATATTGAGATGGACTTCGTGACTGGATTTCCAAAGTCCAAGCGTGGCAATGATGCTATCTTCGTTGTCATCGACAAGCTCACTAAAGTGGCTCATTTTCTTCCTATCAAAGAATCTATCACAGCAGCTCAGTTGGCAGAGCTATATACCTCCAGGATTGTCTCTCTGCATGGCATTCCGCAGTTGATATCTTCAGATCGGAAGCTTTCACCTCTAAGTTCTGGGATTCTTTTCAGAAGGCCATGGGCACCAACATTCGCTTCAGCACAGCCTTTCATCCTCAAACTAGTGGCCAAGTCGAGCGAGTCAATCAAATTCTTGAAGATATGCTCAAGGCATGTCAGTCTCTTCTTGGAAGTGGCAGTAGGGAACAGGCCTGCTTTCGGCTCAGTCGAGCCGTCTTGCCAAGTTTGCCACTTTCCCAGTCACTTCCGCATCACTTTTCTGTCACTGGCTTTGCTCCATTTTTTTTTTTTTTTTGTTTTTTTTTTTTTATTTTTTTTTTTTTTTAGTTTTTTTTTTTTTGTTTTTTTTTTTTTTTTTTGGCTCGGGCAAGTCCGCCCGAAGATTCTCCATGGTAGCAGCACCATCTGCATCAAGCGCACACATTGTAAGATACTGGCATAAAGCTCCTCTTACCAGGCGCCGTCGACGGAATTACATACCTTTTGCCTCGTCAAGCCGCTTGTGGACAAGTGCGATGTCGGCATCTGCCATGTCAAGATGCCGCTTTAGCTCGGCAAATCCATCAGTCCGTCTGGCCACCGGACACTTCGCCACCTACGTATAAAGGCGGCATATTAGACCTGGGATTATGATCCTCTGTGCGCCGTCACTTTTGACAACACACAGAGTCTCAGGGGCTACTATCTACACAGGGCGCATCTTATTTATGCGCAACTGTCCAAAAAGGGTACATTATTTTGCATACCTCAAAACCTGTCAGTAAACTCCTGACGGCCTCGTGCAATCCGCTCCCTGCGGATGAAATCCTCTCAATCACCGTACCCATCAACTGCACGGTGCTCCTCTGAGATGGATGCTCGCCCTAGCAGATCCTTCAGCTCCTCCGACCGCGCACCAGACAGCGCCGGACTCGACGATGGCCCTTTTCGAAGGCCGGACGCGGAGGGCTTTGGGGGCCATATGACTACTTCCGGCCCCACCGGATTCAGAGAAACCCTCCGCGACGATACCTCAGGGTCGCCCACCTCGCAAGGCGGTACGGCAGGGGGAGGCGTTCCGCTCTCCATCATCTCCGGAAGAAGATCCCCCGAAGACGAGCTCTGCTGAGAAGGGCTAAGGTCCGAGCTACAAGGTAAATTTTCGATTAATTTTCTCAGATATAAAGCAGGGATTTCTCTCGTTTCTTAAAAAGAAAACTCCTCTCTACTTACGGCTTGGTGGAGGGCTGATCCCCTTGAGGGCATAATTCGGCCGAAGTATCCCCAGC